>NW_018406963.1:19514-25912 GCF_002113885.1 Mizuhopecten yessoensis | reverse complement strand
ATTGCCAAATCCTGTTACTACCAGATCAGGAACATCGGCTGTATTCGGCAGTTTCTAACTGCAGATGCATGCAAGATTTTGGTGCATTCACTTGTTACCTCTCGGTTGGATTATGGTAACGCCCTGCTCTGTGGTATATCTGACAAACTAACTAGTCGTCTGCAGAGGGTTCAGAACACTGCAGCACGGCTAGTTACTCGTACTCGAAAGAGAGAGCACATCACACCTGCGCTTTATTCGTTGCACTGGTTACCTGTACGATACAGGTCGCAGTACAAAATTCTGGTATACACATACAAGGCACTGAATGGAACAGCTCCTCAGTACCTACAGGAACTTGTTACCCTGTATCAGCCGTCAAGATCACTGCGGTTGGAGTCAGAATCTTTGTTGTGTGTCCCAAAATCTCGTACTGTGACCTACGGAAACAGATGCTTTGGGAGGGTTTCGGCTACGTTGTGGAATAGCTTACCATCTGCTATTAGGTAGCCAAATACCCTGGCCAAGTTCAAGAGGGACATAAAAACTTACCTCTTCACGTCTGCATTTAAGAATCTTTGCAAAGACGTCATGTAAATACCACCCTTTTATTTGTTCAATTATGTGCACATTGCTTGTTAAATGTATGAAAGTAATTGCAAGTCTTTGTTGTTTGTTTCCACAATTATAACCATTACTGTTATCCATATGTTGTAAAGCGCCTAAGAGAAATTTTACAAATTATATAGGGCGCTATATAAATGCTGTATATTATTATTTATTATTATAATTTCATTGCTGGCAAATTTGGAATTAATTCAGAATCGGTGTCTGTCCGAAACACCAAACATCTTTAGGGATATTTTTGGTTATAAATTTATTATATGCTTTCTGCTTTTTTAGTAATAATTCCGACAACAATTCTTTTTTCTTGTCCGCCAGTTTTTTCTTTGGCCTCTTCGCCACAGCTGCAGGCGGTTCTAAATCATCGTCCGAGGACAGCGACATCGCCAACGTTGCTCTCTTCCATGTCATTTGTCCGGACGGGCTAGCCTTAGAAACAGGTTCCGTTCCCTGTGACGAAGACGCTTGTGGAGCCGAGTTCGCTGATCATGTGACTTCGCAGAAAACACTTGAAACTAAATGTAATCATGTGCGCACACCGGGTCCGAGTAGAACATGCGATACGACAGATGAAAATAGGTACATACCCCCTGGCGTCATCCTCGTTGGTGCCGCTTTGGCTGTTTGCCGAGTCAGATTGTTTGGATACATTTAGTCGAACAAAATAATACAACTGAGAGAAGGAAAAGTTGCTTGTATGTTTAGCCATTTCATTCAAATGATGTGTTTCGAGACATCCCCCTAAGTTCGAAGTCGGTGTTGGTGGTCCGTGTCAGGCAAAATGGGAGATGTCTAATATCATTACTCTACAACTCAAGTGTCTTTGACGAAAAAATTAACTTTATTTATTATTTTTATACATGTTTTAAGTTGTCAAGTTAATTTACTTGGAGAAAAAAAATCATTTGACAGCATGCTTGTTATCCCAACAAGGAACAGACACAATATTGCTATCTAGCTCAAATTTAAAATTTTGGTGACCCTTTAATTTTTTCAACTTTTACTCTTGATTGACACATGTGACCAAAAAAGAAAGGCACCTCATCACTGTTGGCAACTGGTTAATATCAGCATCCTGGGCGTTTTTGTTATTGAGGAGAACTTGTTTAAGATTTAAACACATTTGACTCCTGTGACATTGATCATTCTGAAGGTCATTCCTTTGAACAAATATGGTAGCCCTTCATCCCAGCATGCTACTGGCTAGATATTAATATAACCCTGGAACTTTTGATTATTCACATGAAGTTACTTAAAAGATTTTTCAAACATTTGACCAGAATGACCTTCAAAGAGAGTCAAGGACTTTCATTTGCACAACATGGTAGCTTTTATCCCATCATGTTTGCTTAAATATCATAGCTCTGGGCAATTTAGTTGTTGAGAAGATGTTTTAAAACTTTAATACATTTGACCCCTATGGTCACAAAAGAGGTTTCACTGCCATTTATTTTAAAGTACTTGATTGCCCCTCATCCTAGCATGCTTCTGGCAAGATATCACCCTGGGCATTTTGAGAAGAAATTGTTTAATGAATTTAACACATTTGACCCAAGTGGCCTTGAAAGTTGATTAAGGAAATTGATTTGAAAAAAAGTTAGTTCTGTAGCCCTGAATGCCCTGGCGATATATCATCGTCGTAGGCCTTTTGGTTATTTAGAAGAAAATGCTTGTAAGATTTTTCTTAAGTCACCAGTGTTTCTGTTACCTAAATTTTACAACAGCCTGTTCCTTTTTTTGTCATTTTGGGAAAATACACAATTTTTTAGCTGGGGAAACACCCTGTATTCGGCAGTAAAACTGAGCTGTCACCAAGGGGGGTGGCAAGCATACACGTGCACGTGAATTGTATAATGACTATGAAAGTGTCTGTATTCTGGTGTAAGTTTTTGATCCTGTTGTTTTTAATTTTTTGGGGTTGGCTACCCAAACTATCTATTTTATCTTTCTCGTGGAGAGCACATTTTCCCGCCATTTTCCCACTTCAGAAAGAGGAGGTGTGATCACAGTCACATATATGCGTCAGTTTCTTGGTTTATTCAAAACACAGAGAATACTGTGAACAGGATATTATAATGAAATGAGGCAGAAAACGGGCAGAAATTTCCGGAATCGCAAAATAAGACAAAATCATACAGTAATTTAAATAGCCAAAATTATAAGGCATATTTTATATTTCAAAACTGTAAGGATTAGGCCAAAAGAGGAAGGGTTGACACCTCTGCATGGTACTGCCACTACACAAAAAGTTTCAAAGAAATCATTTGAAAATGAGCAAAAACATAGCTGGAAAAAGATTTGTCAGGTAAAGGGAATATAACTGTTCTAAAAGGTCCGAAGTGCAAAATTATATAACATCTATTGGACATGAGGCCCAATGGGCCTGCATCGCTCACCTGGTTTTTATGTCACACTTGTAACCATAAAAGTGATCTAAAACAAAGCTACAGGTAAACAATCAGTGTTTATGACCATAAATCATTCAAAAGAACCTGTTTAAAGATTTTAAAACATTTTACCCTTGTGACCTTGAAAGTACAACAAGGTCATTACGTTGAAATAACTTTATATACCTTCATCTCAGCATGTTACTTGCAAAATATCACCACCCAAGACCTTTTGGTTATTAAGATTAGGTCATTTAAATTTTTATACATATTTGACTAAATGTGACCATGAAAGTGGGTCAAGGTCATTCAAATGAAAAAGCTTGATAGTCTTTCATCCAAGCATGCTACTTACCAAATATCAACATTCTGGGCCTTATGATCATTCAGAAGAATTTATTTAAAGATTTTACACAAATTTGACCCCTGTGACTTTGAATATAAGTCAAGGTCATTCACTTAAACAAAGTTGGTAGCCCTTTATCCTAGCATGCAACTGGCCAGATATCACATTCTAGACCTTAAGGTTATTCATCAGAAGTTATATAAAGTTTTAAACATATTTGACCCCTTTGACCTTAGATATATGTCAAGGTCATTCATTTGAATAAACTTGGTAGCCTTTTATCCAAGCATGCTAATGACCAAATATCATCACCCTGGACGTTTTGGTTATTCAGAAGAAGTCGTTTAAAGATGTTGAACATATTTGATTCCTGTGACCTAGAATAAACGTCAAGGACATTCGTTTGAACAAAGTTGGTAGCCCTTCATCCACGCATGCCGCTGGCCAAATATCATCACCCTAGGCATTTTGGTTATTCAGAAGAAGATGTTTTAAGTTTTTAACACATTTGACCACTGTGACCTTGAATATGGGTGAAGATTAGAACACTCCTCATAAGTTTCTTATCTGAGCATATTAATGGCCAAATATCATCTGCATGGGCCTTTTGATTATTCATCAGAAATTGTTTAAATATTTTTAACATATTTGACTAAATGTGACCTGGAGTATATGTCAAGGTCATACATTTGAACAAACTTTGTAGCCCTTCATTCCAACATATCACCGGCCAAATATCAACATCATATCATGGGCCTATTTAAGTTATTCAGAAGAAGTCGTTGAAATCTTTTAAACATATTTGACCCCTTTGATCTTGAATATAAAAACAGATCATTCATTTGAACAAACTTGGTAGCCCTTCATCCCAGCATGTTACTGGCCAAATATCATCAGTCTGGGCCTTTTGGGTATTCTGGAGAAGTTTGAAATTTGTTTTTAGACAATTAACCCCTGTGACCTTGAATATTAGTTGTGGTCATTCATTTGAACAAACTTGGTAGCACTTCATCCCAGCATGTTATTAGCAAAATATCATCATTCTCGGCCTTCTGGTTATGAAGAAGATGTTGTTAAAAATGTTCAGTAAATTTGACTCCTGTGACCTAGAATATGAGTGAAGGTCAATCATATGAACAAACTTGGTAGCACTTTATCCTAGCTTGCTACTGGCCAACTATTATCATCCAAAGCCTATTGGTTGAGAAGAGGTTATTTAAATAAAAAAGTTTATGATGGACGGACTGATGACGGACATTGCACCACAGCATAAGGTTTAACTTGGCCCTTCTGGCCAGGTGAGCTTAATAGGCTAGGAAAGATATTGCATTTTTTAGGTTAACGTCAAACAAATTGCAATATTTTTTTCCCCACTACAATGCATTTCAGTGAGGTCCCCTAAATGGCTACTGAAAAGTCCGAAAAAATCCAAGTAGTGGAAGTGTGCCTAATTTGCATAAATCCAATATGGCCGCTATTTCAAGAATTTTTTCATTTTTATAAAATGGAATATGGTATTTTGTTTTCAGGCACAACCTATGTACTGACCTAATGTAATCACTCTGGACCTAATTAATCTTCAGAAGAAGTCATTTAAGAATCTTATTACAAAGTCAAAATGTAGTCCTATCATTTTGCTCCAAAAATGAACCAGTCTTTATTTATACACAATTAAATACCCTAGGCCTATATATATAATGGATATAATATATATGATACTTACATGTACATTCAATCTTCCGTACACAGCTAGAAACATGTGGATTTAAAGGTTCGATGGAATCCTCATCATGTTTAAACGAATCTAAACACAATGATGGGGCATCAGATAGTAGGTCATCAAAACTCTCCATTTTACTGCAATTAAGATAAATTTCAAAAGTAAATTCATGGAATTATTAAGTATCCTGCAAGTACCATTAAACTTGTATATTTAATTGGCAGTTGAGTGTCAATACTTTACCATAATTAAAGCATAACATACATATTCTCCAATGACTTTGAGGTGAAGTATGTACATGCTGGCAGATGTGTTTTAGAGGTACAATATATCATACACAGTATATATATACACAAGACTGTTAAATTTCTACTGTCAAGCACATCGTTATGCTCTATCAGACTATTCAAGTTAACAAACTCAAGTTTCGGCCCACATGAAAACAACATGTCTTGCAATAGTCTCATTTATTATGTGACTGTTGCTAATTCCAAACCGTAATTGGAAGTCAGTGACATCATGTGATGAGTCTGAAAATCTGTTACAGACCTCACTTTATGAATATAGTGTTACAGTTTCGACCTATAAATAAAAAAGTGTTAAAGGCCGCTACTAAAAACAGACCTAGGTAATTTCCCAGCTATAGATTAATAGCCTTTCAAATCATCTGTTACAGGCGTATGAATAGAAAAGTGTTACAGACCTCGACCTATGAAATGAAAAGTGTTACAGACCGCTACTAAACGCCAACAGAACTACACCGTCCTCCGTCAGTGAGACGAAACCCGTCATGGTGGAGTCATGTAGGCGATAAACCCATAAACCAACCAACCAACCAACCAAAGACCGCTACTAGAAATAGGCTTAGGTAATTTCCCAGCCAGTCTGAAAACCTGTTAATAATCACACTATTGAATTCAACTACAAATGAATATCTCATCAAATTATGAACTATGTGATGCTATTGATGATGTCAATTGTGCAAATAATATTTACTTGAAATTAAATATCACATGAATTGAATCTGAAATTGTGTATTTTATTTTGTAATTGAAGTCCTTCACTCTGTCATTCAAAAATGTTCCATGCCATCCATGTGTATATGACATGAAAATTGATTACTCTCATTGTAAAATGTCATATAATAAAACAATTGTGGACTTCAGTTTTGGTCTATCCTTTTGGCCTCAGTGAAAATTGTTCAGACAAGGTTCGTCCAGACCTCACCTGAAGTCCATAATTGTATAGTATAGGATAAAATAGAATGTTAAGGACTTCCCATGCTTTGGAATACACGTTCTTCTTGTCATTTTTTCATGCTGTCATTTCCGTATACGTATAA
>NW_018406963.1:12976-18333 GCF_002113885.1 Mizuhopecten yessoensis | reverse complement strand
GGTAAACAATAGTACACTCGTGTGACGATGATATGTTAACACCCAATATCGAGACTCCACTGGGAAATGTGTACATGTAATCACACGTACTTCAGAAATAAAGTTTCTGATACAAAGACATTAACTGACTCACAGGAAAACAGACATGAGACAAGAAGACTTCAAGAAGGTCATATATGAACTTATGCAAAATTGATAGCCAATTACCGGACCTTGTTATGTATCAAATATCAAGACTCTAGACCTTGTAGAACTTTAGAATAAGTTTTTTGAAGTTGTTACCCTGAAATAGCACATATGAAATTTGACCCCTAAATAACTCAAAACTTGACTTGGTCAACTAAAAATGTTTCCTGCTAATTATAAATATATGCGCATTTGTGTTGTCCACATCATACCTGAATATTAAGTGAATATATCAAATTTTTTTCGAGGCATAATACTAGCCAAATATTAACACCCTAGGCCAGAAGAAGTTGTTTAAAGTAAAAAGTTGACGCCTGACAGGCGACGGACGCCGCCCCACGGCATAAGCTCACTTGGCCCTTCGGGCCAGGTGAGCTGGTAACATTTAGTATAGGCATTATGTATGCGATTACATTATTCTATTTAAATATATCTATAAAGTGGAAAATGGACAGTATATATGATATGACATTTATAACAAGCATGTCCCCTTACCGGCCCCCCAAACTTTAACCTTCAGATTTTGGCCAGATAGTTAAGTCCAAATCATGTCAAAAATAAAAAACAAGAATTATTTATTCACTTTCACTAAACAACATTAATGCTAGACCCCTAAAGAACCTCTGTCCATGAAATCAGCATCCTAACAATATTATAAAATGAATGGTGAGCCATTACAAAACTTTAACCCAAACTTTAACCTGCAGATATATTGATGTTTGCCAAGATAGTTAAGCCCAAAACATGTCAAAAATTAATTAAAAAAAAAAAATCCATTTTCAATCCACAGCATTTAAATGCTAGATCCCTAAAAAAAACTCTGTACATAAAATCAGCATCCTAACACTATTATTAAGCGTATGGTAAGCCATTACAAAACTTTAACCCAAACTCCTGAAGATTTTGGCCAGGATAGTTAAGTCCAAAATATGTCAAAACATTTCCCCAAAAAATAAAATTATTTTCCATTTTCAATCCACAGCATTAATGCTAGACCCCTAAAGAACCTCTATGCTACGAATCAGCATCCTAACATCATTATTAAGTGAATGGTAAGCCATTACAAAACTTTAACCCAAACTTTAACCTGAAGATTTTGGCGACGTACGGACGGACGCAGACCTAAATAGTCCCCCCGGTTTCACTGGTTAAGGGGACTAATAATTGGTATACGGTTAAAACGGCCGCACTGCAGTAACGGCCCTTGTAAAAACGGCCCTAGTTAAAACGGCCCCACTTTATATATAGTATAGTATAGTATATACTGTATAGTACTGCAAGTACTACAAGTGCGTAATACAGGTACATAACTGGATATTATGTTAATAAAGTTACATGCGCTTTCAAGAAATAAAGATATGTACATGTACAGATAAAAACATTATAACTGTGTTTGTGTTTTCATTGATAGTTGATCCTCCTCAGTCTCAAATACCTTTGCAATGGTGTTTTCTACTTCAGTGTTTAATTTAATTTAATTTAATTTAATTATTTAGAGAAAAGAATTAATTGAAAAACTTATTGAATAGCATTTGAAAAAAATAGTTACAATTTTAACTAATAATAATTTAGATATGGGAGGAGGGTCTTTGTTGTTTTAACAGAGTACCTCGGAGTATCTCGGAGTGACTCAATTAAAACAACAATTAACGGTATTGGTCAGAGGGTGTAATAATTGGACGAATGTATAACAAAATCTTCACATATCATTTGAATTTGAATAAGACTTTCAACCATGAGACCAGCATTGACGAACTGTTTAGAGTGTGACAGTGTTATTCGACCTGCACAGCATGCAGTTAGCACTGCAGTGCGATTGCTGTAGTAGATGGCAGCATAGAACGTGTGGTACCGGTAAGTGATATGAAATATATATAAATGTCAATCACAGAAATACCCAATTGATACATTACCGTGCATGGTAAGATAGGATGATTTTATATAAAAGATAAGACATAATCTTACTGTTGTATAATTGTTGTTGTTTAATTTAGTACTTGTCAAAATAATCATTACGTTATCATTGTCTATTTATTTAAATATACATCAATGTTCATATAATATACGTCCCGTTATAATTGTCTATTTATTTAAATATACATCAATGTTCATATATATATATACGTCCCGTTATCATTGTCTATTTATTGAAATATACATCAATGTTCATATATTTATACGTCCCGTTATAATTGTCTATTTATTGAAATATACATCAATGTTCTTATATATATACGTCCCGTTATAATTGTCTATTTATTGGAATATACATTTTAAAAATTACATCTTATAATTCCAATCAAATTGTATATGACGATTTAAAAAGTAGGGACGTTTTAAATAGGTCCGTTTTTACACTGCAGCCGTTTTGACCTAGATTCCTAATAATTAATAAGTTATCTCCTGCCTAACAGAACAATTTTCATCAACATTTGTTCTATTATGTAATTGTTTACTTTTATATATAAATTATATTCTGTCTATATCTGGCTGCCTTCTTTTCCAAAATTGATGTTTTTCTTAATTTGTAATTACAGTTTATATTGAGAATATTATTGAGAACTTTGGATTTTTTAGTTTCTTATTTATGCTTGTCAAGTTATGTCAGTTAACTGGATAGACTTTAGCAACATTATATTAACTTTTTGTTGTCGGGTGTTCTCGCCTTACACAATTCACGATATATTGAAATCATACACACAACTTTGAAGTACAACCTTAAGTCATTCATAAAAATAATNGTGTGACGATGATATGTTAACACCCAGTATGGGGCATTTCAATGCCGTAGTGTAAATTTAAGTGACACTGGGTAAACAATAGTACACTCGTGTGACGATGATATGTTAACACCCAATATCGAGACTCCACTGGGAAATGTGTACATGTAATCACACGTACTTCAGAAATAAAGTTTCTGATACAAAGACATTAACTGACTCACAGGAAAACAGACATGAGACAAGAAGACTTCAAGAAGGTCATATATGAACTTATGCAAAATTGATAGCCAATTACCGGACCTTGTTATGTATCAAATATCAAGACTCTAGACCTTGTAGAACTTTAGAATAAGTTTTTTGAAGTTGTTACCCTGAAATAGCACATATGAAATTTGACCCCTAAATAACTCAAAACTTGACTTGGTCAACTAAAAATGTTTCCTGCTAATTATAAATATATGCGCATTTGTGTTGTCCACATCATACCTGAATATTAAGTGAATATATCAAATTTTTTTCGAGGCATAATACTAGCCAAATATTAACACCCTAGGCCAGAAGAAGTTGTTTAAAGTAAAAAGTTGACGCCTGACAGGCGACGGACGCCGCACCACGGCATAAGCTCACTTGGCCCTTCGGGCCAGGTGAGCTGGTAACATTTAGTATAGGCATTATGTATGCGATTACATTATTCTATTTAAATATATCTATAAAGTGGAAAATGGACAGTATATATGATATGACATTTATAACAAGCATGTCCCCTTACCGGCCCCCCAAACTTTAACCTTCAGATTTTGGCCAGATAGTTAAGTCCAAATCATGTCAAAAATAAAAAACAAGAATTATTTATTCACTTTCACTAAACAACATTAATGCTAGACCCCTAAAGAACCTCTGTCCATGAAATCAGCATCCTAACAATATTATAAAATGAATGGTGAGCCATTACAAAACTTTAACCCAAACTTTAACCTGCAGATATATTGATGTTTGCCAAGATAGTTAAGCCCAAAACATGTCAAAAATTAATTAAAAAAAAAAAATCCATTTTCAATCCACAGCATTTAAATGCTAGATCCCTAAAAAAACTCTGTACATAAAATCAGCATCCTAACACTATTATTAAGCGTATGGTAAGCCATTACAAAACTTTAACCCAAACTCCTGAAGATTTTGGCCAGGATAGTTAAGTCCAAAATATGTCAAAACATTTCCCCAAAAAATAAAATTATTTTCCATTTTCAATCCACAGCATTAATGCTAGACCCCTAAAGAACCTCTATGCTACGAATCAGCATCCTAACATCATTATTAAGTGAATGGTAAGCCATTACAAAACTTTAACCCAAACTTTAACCTGAAGATTTTGGCGACGTACGGACGGACGCAGACCTAAATAGTCCCCCCGGTTTCACTGGTTAAGGGGACTAATAATTGGTATACGGTTAAAACGGCCGCACTGCAGTAACGGCCCTTGTAAAAACGGCCCTAGTTAAAACGGCCCCACTTTATATATAGTATAGTATAGTATATACTGTATAGTACTGCAAGTACTACAAGTGCTTAATACAGGTACATAACTGGATATTATGTTAATAAAGTTACATGCGCTTTCAAGAAATAAAGATATGTACATGTACAGATAAAAACATTATAACTGTGTTTGTGTTTTCATTGATAGTTGATCCTCCTCAGTCTCAAATACCTTTGCAATGGTGTTTTCTACTTCAGTGTTTAATTTAATTTAATTTAATTTAATTATTTAGAGAAAAGAATTAATTGAAAAACTTATTGAATAGCATTTGAAAAAAATAGTTACAATTTTAACTAATAATAATTTAGATATGGGAGGAGGGTCTTTGTTGTTTTAACAGAGTACCTCGGAGTATCTCGGAGTGACTCAATTAAAACAACAATTAACGGTATTGGTCAGAGGGTGTAATAATTGGACGAATGTATAACAAAATCTTCACATATCATTTGAATTTGAATAAGACTTTCAACCATGAGACCAGCATTGACGAACTGTTTAGAGTGTGACAGTGTTATTCGACCTGCACAGCATGCAGTTAGCACTGCAGTGCGATTGCTGTAGTAGATGGCAGCATAGAACGTGTGGTACCGGTAAGTGATATGAAATATATATATTTGTCAATCACAGAAATACCCAATTGATACATTACCGTGCATGGTAAGATAGGATGATTTTATATAAAAGATAAGACATAATCTTACTGTTGTATAATTGTTGTTGTTTAATTTAGTACTTGTCAAAATAATCATTACGTTATCATTGTCTATTTATTTAAATATACATCAATGTTCATATAATATACGTCCCGTTATAATTGTCTATTTATTTAAATATACATCAATGTTCATATATATATATACGTCCCGTTATCATTGTCTATTTATTGAAATATACATCAATGTTCATATATT
>NW_018406963.1:3585-6937 GCF_002113885.1 Mizuhopecten yessoensis | reverse complement strand
GTTATAAGCAATTAGAGAACAATCGTATTGGAAACAAGTTAAATGTTTTTTAGAAAACGTCAATAATGTAATACGCATTGCACTTTTTGAAGAGACCGAGAGAGAAGAAACGAAGAAGAATTTGGTTATTCTCATATGTGTCACATCATCAATTTCGTCGACGTGCCAATACAAATGTTATAGAAAGATGTAAACATGTGATATGCTATCTTGTCACCGTTAACACAAAAAGGACAGTGAGCGGGCAATCTGGTGGATCAAACTATCAAGTTTATTGTCGGACAATGTCACCATTGACTATAGATGTAATTAAACCCTGTGGAACAAAACTGTGTGAAATAGTAGTGAATATGGACATACCGTAGACTACTTTTTTCTTTATCATATTCTCACTTTTTGAGATTGTGGCAACATTCTAATTTATAGACACTGTGCTCTGATAGCTTAGCTTTGGCGGAAATGATGACGAATATAATCAATAGATAAATATATAAATAAATATCATCAGTTGATAAAAATATGCAACATTTATTCGTTGTAACAACACGGATTCGTTGGTTTAACGGTGGATCAGTGGGATAGGTTGTAATGTTAATTTTGTTGATTTAAAAAAAAAAATCCTTCATAAACTTATAATACAGGAGCTGCNTATAGACACTGTGCTCTGATAGCTTAGCTTTGGGGAAAATGATGACGAATATAATCAAAAGATAAATATATAAATTAAAATCATCAGTTGATAAAACAACACGGATTCGTTGGTATAACGGTGGATCAGTAGGATATGTAATGTTAGTTTTGTTGGTTCAAAACAATATTCCCTTCAAAAACTTATAATACAGAAGCTGCAGCTCTGGAATTGTTTAAAATGACGGCATGAGAATGAATTGATTTAGCTGATGAATCTGTACAGATTAAACAATAACATCCCTATTGACTGATATCAGATCATTCCGATCAATCGTTCACATTCCAGATACAAATATTTGTACAATATCGTTTTGTAAATAAATATTCGTAGATCACCATTTTCAGCTTTTGTCATTGATAGGTGCGTCCCAAATGTTAGACTTATTTAATATTAATTATATATCACGTGATGCCATTTGTCTGTAACATCCCTGTGGTACACTCATCTTCATGTTGTTTAGGTGAAAACATTTCAGGTGCACCTGTCGTTAAACTTCAAAACACACAATCATCTTTATCTGATATATGACATCGTTTACACACTGTATAAAAAGTATCTGACGTCTTGATGTGAAACTAGTAAGAGACGACAATCAAAAACTACGTATACGAATATATCGTGATTATGAGTTATCTCCCGTTGACAGATCCGCGTGTTTACAGTTTCCATATGCCTTAATTAATCTGTTCTGTCAAGCAATGTCACAGATNCACTTTGATATGTATATGGTCAACAGTCAAGTGGTCGGTGGAGATTGGTTACGTCATAATAAATGGTTCTCATTTTATATCAATGTCAGTTTCTGGAAGGTGGTCGGTTCATACATAGGATTGTCATATACTGACAATGCTATGATCAGCAAGCAAGGTTGTTGTTATACAGAGGTTACACTGTAGTAGAGGATTGTCATATAATGACAATGCTAGGATCAGTAAGGTTGTCGTTATACAGAGGTTACACTGTAGTAGAGGGTTGTCATATACTGACAATGCTAGGATCAGTAAGGCTGTTTTTATAGAGATGTTTTACTGTATAGTCGAGGGTTGTCATATTATGGCAATGCTAGGATCAGTAAGGTTGTCATTATACAGAGGTTACACTGTAGTAGAGGGTTGTCATATAATGACAATGCTAGGATCAGTAAGGTTGTTTTTATACAGAGGTTACACTGTAGTAGAGGGTTGTCATATATTGACAATGCTAGGATCAGCTAGCAAAGTTGTCGTTATGCAGAGGTTACACTGCAGTAGATGATTGTCATATAATGACAATGCTAGGATCAGTAAGGTTGTCGTTATACAGAGGTTATACTGTAGTAGAGGGTTGTCATATAATGACCATGCGAGGATCAGTAAGGTTGTCGTTATAGAGAGGGTGCACTGTAGTAGTGTTGTCATATAATGACAATGCTAGGATCAGTAAGGTTGTCGTTATACAGAGGTTACACTGTAGTTGAAGGTTGTCATATAATGACAATCCTAGGATCAGCAAGGTTGTCATTATACAGAGATTACACTGAAGTAGAGGATTGTCATATAATGACAATGCTAGGATCAGTAAGGTTGTCGTTATAGAGAGGTTACAATGTAGTAGACGGTTGTCATATAATCCATATGTAATGGTCAGTAGTTAATCGATACAGAGATGTCACACTATATTTAATAGTAAACACGATCGTAATGTTAAGTACATTTCAACTTTCGTGAATGTAAAAATGGTCTTACGGTATTATTTAGTGATATACAGAATCAATAGGTCTAGTTTATGGATTACTACCGTAGACAAAGAAATCATAGAAAATATCCAGGACCTGACTGAACTGGTCAGTGATCGAATGTTTAACTGTGAATAATAGGTATGGTTATGTTATCACAAAGAGTAAAACGTGTCACAGCTGGTATGAACAGTAGAAAAGTTGGAGGACATGAACGCCAAGTATCCTCGTGTTACCGGTTTCCGCGCACTTAAGAAGCAACCGCGATTTCGTACTCATATCGGCTAGAGAATATTGAAATTACGGATGACTGTCATAAACATGTACTAATGGTAACAAAAAACTAGCAACATAAAATTGCATTTAAAAAAAATCAGAACAAACAATCTTTAACAAATTTCTCCCATCGGAAGTAGCCGTCCAATCTCTTCTACGTCATAAACAACACGACACAAACATATCAGTTTGCCCGCAAAAATAACATACATTGACAAACGTTCATACACAAAAATCTCTTACACATGCAATTCTAATGCTATTATTATACATATATATCAATCCGTACTTTTATCTTTCTCACGTGTATTTTTCCCCTTATGATACACAAGATAAAACACTAGTGCGATATAGTAGAGAATAGGAAGCCGAGCGAGCCACCCAACCTGAAAATAACTGGTAAACCAGACAAGTCAGGAGGTGCACCAGCCCCTCAAGGCTCGAAACTTCAAGTTGCTGGGATTACTCTACCATATCCACGTTACGCTAATCCGCTGACCCTGCCAAAAGCTATATTTATTAAACTTTAATATGACCGTCGCGCTGGAAAGGCGGCTAGAAAATGACCCACGTACCTAATACGCTGACACGTATCGCATGTGCTACATACAGAGCCAATCCGATTGGCTAAGCACACTCGGCAATATCCGTATCGAACCGATAAGACAAAT
>NW_018406963.1:1549-3195 GCF_002113885.1 Mizuhopecten yessoensis | reverse complement strand
TATCTCATTTGGATTCATTGATAACCACCAAACTTGAAGCGTTCGAGACGCGTATGTGTAACAAATCTGACGAGCAGATTTCCTTGCTTAATAACAATCTCGCGGCAGCGGATACACATAAATTTGCAAAGAAGAGTTGCGAAGACCAATTCAAGTTTAATTCCAAGGTCAAAGCAAAACTCATGGAGGCGGAGCGCGCCACTCAGCTTGGCCCGGGGGCCGCGGTTGCCAAAATTACAGAAGGTATTTCCTTTATCGACTACCGGCAGAAGCTGGTAAAATTAGCGGACACCTCCGAAGCCGGATGGAGGGCCGTCGATGAGTATGTAGCAAACCCTATCGCATCGGACTCAGATGACGAAAAAAGGATGGAGCGGGCTACATCCAAGGCCAGCAGAAAGCTGAAAGCCGGCAAAGCTAAGTCAGGCAAGGGAGGGAGGGGCAGACACGCCCCATATTCTCGACGCTGGAACGGACCCATGACCAGTACAGAGGCAATCAGCAATCCGGACGACAGAGCACCTTGGAGAGCGCAACGACCCGGGTTGTGTCACCGGTGTGGGAAACCCGGTCACTGGCGTTTGGAATGTACAGGGGTGTCCGGAGGAGCAGTATTGAACGGAAATAAGTTAAGTAAAATGTATTTACATAAGCACGTTCAGTCGGACAGTTCTGTTCATGACATAGAGGTCATTATGCCACTGTCAGGCACAGGTAAGTCGTATGACGACGACATGGCGTTTGTACACGATAAAATGTCGGATGATCACGATATTTTCGACAAGGTCGGCGTCGGTAAATCTCCAGTAGGGAGATTGAAAACCAGAATAAGCTGTTGGCGTGAGAAAGGCGCGTGTGACGCCGTTTTAACTATTGTGTCCGAGGGATACAAAATCCCATTTCGGGAGGTTCCCACGTGTGTAAAATTGACAAACAGCAAGTCCGCACTTGATGACCCCGAATTCGTGGGGCTACGTAGAAATAGGTAAGCTGGTGAAGCTCGGCAGTGTGACAGAGGTTACAACACCGCCACACGTGGTCAACCATTAACTGTTGCATATAACAGGAAAGGTAAGCCACGCCTAGTGTTGGATTGTCGGCACATCAATCAACATTTACACATGTTTAAATTTAAATACGAGGACGCCAAGACGGCACGTGACATGTTCTCGCAAGGTGAGTTTTTGTTTACTTTTGACCTGAAGGCCGCCTACCACCACGTGGAAATTTGCCCCAGTCACCGGACATATTTAGGCTTTAGCTGGATAATTCAGGGTGAGACGAAGTAATATGTGTACAACGTGTTACCGTTTGTCATTGCTACTGCGGGTACGTATTTAGTAAGGTGTTACGTAAGGTGATTAAACACGTACGGGCAATGGGTCACAAGTTAATAATGTACTTGGATGATGGCATGGGGGGTCACGAAAACGTAGACAGTGCCAACGAGCTGAGCAGGTACGTACATAATGCGTTATCCGATTACGGGTTTTTAATAGCAAACGAAAAGTGTCAATGGGACGCGTCATATTTCGTGACGTGGCTTGGTTACACGTGGTCCATGGACGAAGGCGTGGTCAGAGTGAGAGGCACGTGTGGAGCGATTACACATTATGTTAGCTCACACGATGTCACTAGTAGAGCGT
>NW_018406963.1:0-407 GCF_002113885.1 Mizuhopecten yessoensis | reverse complement strand
GAAGGATAGTCGTTTGTTGGCACGCACAAACGTTACCTTCAAGGGAGTCCTGTGAATGGTATAGCACCTAGTCGAAAGCCGCAGAGTTGCGTATTTTTTAACCGGAAATGAAGTATGTGAAAGTGAAAGTAGAAGTTCAGTGTCAACAAATATACGACTAGTTGTTGCGGGATTTACATTATCTTAAAAAGAAATAGGAGGTATATAGCTCGGTAAGTGGTGGAGAAAGGGTTATTAATATTATTTCACAACGAAAGGAAAATTTTCCTGAATGTATAACTTACTGTTTAGTCATTAAAATGTTTAGATCTGTATTGTCTTTCCTGATTTTCTTTCATTTTCAGTAATTTTATTAAATTGAGTTACTACACCTACAAAAACGATCAGATGCCTTTGATAGCGGGTTC
>NW_018406962.1:6493-7216 GCF_002113885.1 Mizuhopecten yessoensis | reverse complement strand
TCATTTTTATTTACCAAACACTTTAATAAGATGATCTAACAAAGGTTTGTTTTCTGTCCCCAAGCACTTCGCCCTTTCCTTCGCTTTGTCTAAAACAGATTCCCCTTTGTTGTTAAGTATGGTTGTGATGTCATACTTACGTCCTGTAGACTCTAGGTGTTGTTTAACATGAGATTCACACTCAGTGAACCAGTCTACATCTGTCCTATAATAACTACTAGCTAAGTAATGTAGACAATGGCGGCCGGCATTATCTACAGCTGTAGTTAGTGCTGGGTACGACCGACATAAATATAAACTAACCTCCCTGTTACCCCGCCTACAACTATAATGTAACACCGTTTTCCCCCACACATCCACTAACTGAGCAATGTACTGAGCACACACACAGTTCCTATGAACCACACCACCATTTACCGACTCACACTTGTGTTGTTGGTCGTCAACTCTATATAAGCAGTTAAGTACACACCTCTCCAGTATCTGAAACATAGAACAGTTTCCTCTCTGTGCCACAACATGGAGCGGGGTTAGTCCTACACAATCAGTGTCATGTACCAAGTGTGGGTAAGTGTCACATAACAACGTCACCATCTCTTCTCTCTCACACAAACACGCCTCATGTAGGACATTGTTATTGAACTTATACCTCGCTGTAGGGGTGACGTCATACTCCAGTAGTTTACGTAACACTTCCACACTCCCTCTCTTCACCACACTAAT
>NW_018406962.1:1573-3557 GCF_002113885.1 Mizuhopecten yessoensis | reverse complement strand
TTTATTTACCAAACACTTTAATAAGATGATCTAACAAAGGGTCGTTTTCTGTCCCCATTCCCTTCGCTCTGTCTAAAACAGATTTCCCTTTATTGTCAAGTATGGTTGTGATGTCATACTTACGTCCTGTAGACTCTAGGTGTTGTTTAACATGAGATTCACACTCAGTGAACCAGTCTACATCTGATGTACGCCCAGCTAAGTAATGTAGACAATGGCGGCCGTAATCATCTACAGCTGTAGTTAGTGCTGGGTACGACCGACATAAATATAAACAAACCTCCCTGTTACCCCGCCAACAACTCCAATGTAACACCGTAAACCCTATCACATCCACTGACTGAGCCATGTACTGAGCACACACACAGTTCCTATGAACCACACCACCATTTACCGACTCACACTTGTGTTGTTGGTCGTCAACTCTATATAAGGAGTTAAGTACACACCTCTCCAGTATCTGAAACATAGAACAGTTTCCTGTCTCTGCCACAACATAGAGCGGGGTTTGTCCCCACCAACCAGTGTCATGTACCAAGTGTGGGTAAGTGTCACATAACAACGTCACCATCTCTTCTCTCTTATACAAACACGCCTTATATAGGACATTGTTATTGTCCTTATCCCTCGCTGTAGGAGTGACGTCATACTCCAGTAGTTTACGTAACACTTTCACACTCCCTCTCTCCACCACACTAAACACTGTGTCCTTGTCAGGTTCTACTCCCTCACACAGAAGATATAAAGCACATTCTTCTGTACCAAAACAACATGCTTCATTCAACAGAGCAACTTTTGTCTTATCATTCAAGTATACAACAACTTTTCTAAGTAAACACACTTGTCTGTTACTATCATTCTGATGTCCACTAATCAATGACCACAATGCTGTGTCCTTGTCAGGTTTTACACCTTCTGACAGAAGATATAAAGCACATTCATCTGCACCAAAACAACATGCTTCATTCAACAGAGCAACTTTTGTCTTATCATTCAAGTATACAACAACTTTCCTAAGTAAACACACTTGTCTGTTACCATCATTCCAATGTCTACTAACCAATGACCACAATGCTGTGTCCTTGTCAGGTTTTACATCTTCTGACAGAAGATATAAAGCACATTCTTCTGCACCAGAATCACATGCTTTATTCAACACATCAAGTTTTGTGTTATCATTCAAGTATACAACAATTTTCCTAAGTAAACACACTTGTCTGTTATCATCATTCCAATGTCTGTCAATCAATAACCTCAATGCTGTGTACTTGTCAGGTTTTACACCTTCTGACAGAAGATATAAAACACATTCTTCTGCATCAAAACGACATGCTTTTTTCAACACAGCAAGTTTGTCAACTTTTCTGTCATTCAAAAACCTCACAAATCTTTTAACAAATACAGGATCATTCCATACATCTAGAGAGCCAATACAAGTATCATATCGATATTCCTTACATTCAAACTCTCGGAGTAGACGCTCACACATTTCTGTATACTGATCAGATTATATGACAATCATGTTTGTAGCTGTTTTTGAGGTTGTTAGATTACTGAGGGATTTGCTGGGACAATTCTGTATGTAGCCAATCAGTGTGGCTTTTCCATACAAAAATGCCACAGCAACATAAATAGAATCATGATTAAATCTGTACACATCCTCACCAGACCGCCAATATTTCTCCTTCACTACTAAAAATTCTAACAATTTCTCTAAACTTTCTTTTACAAATCCTATTTTTGTCTTATCTGTCAATTTGGTACTGTTATTTTCGCCACCATTTAAATTGATATCAAAAGCTTCTTCCAGCAATTTTTGGTTGACATTTTGACTGTTTGGATCCAGATCTTTTACACTTATCATACCATCATTAAGGAAGAGAAACAAAAGGGCAGAACATTCTTGTGATCTTGACAATGCTTCATTCAAAAAATTAAAAGGATTTTCAAAAAACCTTACTCGTTCTTTCTGCAATTCTTTAGT
>NW_018406962.1:0-407 GCF_002113885.1 Mizuhopecten yessoensis | reverse complement strand
TTCCCCTATTGGGCCCCTCCCTTCTGCCCCCAGGGGGCCACACTCACTGTTTATACGAAATAGAGTCCATTTTGCCCAAGGATGCTCCAGACTAAATTAGGATAATATCCCTTAATCCCTATGGTAGAAGAAGGATTATAAAAGTTTTTACCTCTATTTCCCCTATTGGGCCCCACTCCTCAAGACCCAGGAAGGCCAGACCCACCGTTTATACAAAATTGGTTCCCGTTCACCCAAGGATGCTGCACACCAAATATGGACCAAATCCTTTCATTCCTACAGATGAAGAAGGATTTTAAAGAATTTGCTATGTTTCCCCTATTGGGCCTCTGCCCCTCAGGCCCCTCGGGAGCCAGACTCAAGGTTTATACAAAATTGGTTCCCCTTCACCCAAAGATGCTTCAGAC
>NW_018406961.1:8951-9415 GCF_002113885.1 Mizuhopecten yessoensis | reverse complement strand
GAAACTCCAATTACATGTGAATGAAATCCTTCTTCAAGTTAAAATGCTGCTTAGCCTATGGTCGTCTGCCTGAACTATGCCATTGTTTTAATAATAATCAATGTAACAGAGAAGCTTTACTGATCTGTATCACAATCCACCTCTGTGGTGAAGGGGAGAGAACTCCCATAACGCACATATGACTAAAATTACTTAAATTAACGAGTCACTGCGTGGGAGCTCTGGTCGATGAATTCTGTCCTAGATGTAGAAAAAACTTTTTAATTATTTCACAATAAACATATTATAATATACATTGCCCGTACCATAGGAGAGGGCTTGTATAGGCATTACGCCTGTTGCCCAAATCCTTTTGAAATTTGTATAAGATGCAATATTCAATATAAAAAAAATGTAAAATGAAAAACAAAATATCTATGTTTATCCTATTATTTCCATATGTATCGTCCTTTCTATCTAATTAT
>NW_018406961.1:3882-4152 GCF_002113885.1 Mizuhopecten yessoensis | reverse complement strand
CCATCACGACAATCAAGACCATCACGACAATCAAGACCACCACGATAAACATGGTGACCATCATGACCATCATCATGACCACCATCACGACAATTAAGACCACCATGACAATCATCATGACCACCATCACGACAATCAAGACCATCACGACAATCAAGACCACCATGACAAACATGGCGACCATCATGACCATCATGGCGGCGATCAACATGATCAAGACCAGACTGACCACAACACTGATGACACACATCAAGACGATGACCATCATTT
>NW_018406961.1:0-407 GCF_002113885.1 Mizuhopecten yessoensis | reverse complement strand
ATGACCATCATCATGACCACCATCATGACAATGAAGACCACCATGCCAAACATAGCGACCGTCATGACCATCATCATGACCACCATCACGACAATCAAGACCATCACGACAATCAAGACCACCACAACAAACATGGCGACCATCATGACCATCATCATGACCACCATCACGACAATCAAGACCACCATGACCATCATCATGACCACCATCACGACAATCAAGACCATCCCGACAATCAAGACCACCATGACAAACATAGCGACCATCATGACCAGCATGGCGGCGATCAACATGATCAAGACCAGACTGACCACAACACTGATGACACACAGCAAGACGATGACCATCAACACGAGGATCAGCAAGGCGATGATCAACATGATCAAGTCCAGGCTGACCACAACACT
>NW_018406960.1:12525-12981 GCF_002113885.1 Mizuhopecten yessoensis | reverse complement strand
TTTGTGTAATATTGTTCAGTACAAAGCTGCAATAAGCCAATATACAACGTTAATTCAATCACATAACTTTGGAAATGAATTTTTTAGATGAAATACTAGAAACCTGTCAACTCAATTATATATTTTACCGGTTAAGTATAGTTTCTCTGCTGTTTCACTCAGGTGATGTGGAAAACGGCTTTCTATCTGGTATCGAAAGCTACGTCTACTTTCTTTATCTATATTTATTAACCAATCAGTGTGAGCGATACATCGCCAGTGATTTTTTTCAGCCAATCACATGAATTAAAGGTGCTTAACGAGGTTCTTAGATCAGAACAGACACTACTATCATACCTCCCGGGGGTAGTCGCCTAACGTTTGCCACCGCCGTTGTGGAATGAGCCTTCTGATTGGTCGACAAAAATACGTAAGTTTACTTTCCTATTTTGGTGGGAATTTCAAATATATTATCGA
>NW_018406960.1:10743-11505 GCF_002113885.1 Mizuhopecten yessoensis | reverse complement strand
CGGATAAACATGGATAGCGGATTCATCCAGCACAACACACCTACACATATATATATATATATATATATAAACTACATTTTGAATAGGTGTTTTTAGAAGAACATTTTCTTTTCAAAAAAGTGATTTCCCCAGATTTGGGACTTCTGAAGACCATGGTTACCACATCAAAAAACACCAAAATATGCAAAAAATCATGATTTTTAACCCAGAATTTGACCCCCGCAAGTAGAATTGTTTTTTTTAAAACCTGTCTGAAATTAAATATCGCCTACTCGGTAACAGAAATACTCACGTTTTAGCATGGGTCATTCCGGTGGATTTTTCACAATATTTACACATGTGCCAAGTACAAAAATAGACTACATGAAAAGCTAGCTTTTGTTGTGTAGACACAGATTTGTAAATGCCCAAAATTGTAGTCTCAAACCAAATTCGATTTTTTTTTTGAAAAATTATGAAGCCCACATAGTCCACTTAATCATGTATATGTCAATTTTTTTTTTAAATTTTGATACATGTTATATTACAGGGGTTATTCATTGTATAAAAATTACAAATGCATGGCCACTGTACGCTCTGTACTCTGCTACCCATGCATTTGTAGGTAGAATGATAACTGACTTTATTGACTTTAAGACACTGAAGAGTTCCATGGTGTGACTAATGTTAGTACACGGACGGATGTAAAGTGACACCTCTCGTCATCTCACTTCCAAAGCACAACGTTGCAATAAGAGTTATTCCCCTTTGTATGACCCAAGT
>NW_018406960.1:9078-9508 GCF_002113885.1 Mizuhopecten yessoensis | reverse complement strand
GGCAGGCTGCTGCTTTGACAGAGGCAGATCTAGATGCCAGCCCCTCCTTCTTCTTTAAATTATGGACGCTCCATCAATTGTGACATTTATGCCCTCGGATCCCAAGAGCAGTATTCAAGTTTTGGCCTAACTAGTGCTTTGTATGCATAATCTTTTATATGTGGTGAGTTTATTTTTAAGTTGCGTTTTAGAAAACCTAGGGACCTATATTGGCATTGGCTGTAATGTTGTTTAAATATGCTTGTCCCATCGTAGGTTATTTTGTAATGTTAGGCCTAAGTATTTGCTTGATTCTACTTGGTGTAATGTGTGGTTGTGGAGTTTGTAGTCATGGTGTATTTTGTTGCGTTTCGGTGTAATGTTGAGTATGTTGCATTTGTCAGGGTGAAATTTCATTAGCCAGTCCATCTCCCTTTGCGTCAAGGTCATG
>NW_018406960.1:7122-7409 GCF_002113885.1 Mizuhopecten yessoensis | reverse complement strand
TTGCGTCCGTTGTCCGTCGTCCGTCAACTTTAAACTGCTAGTCATAAACCACTGAGCGGATTTAACACAATTTGGTGTGGAGCATCCTTGGGGGGGAGAAGACTCAATTTTGTATAAATGGTGGGTCTGGCCCCCCAGGGGCCTGAAGGGTGGGGCCCAATAGGGGAAATATAGCAATTTCTTCTTTAAAATCCTTCTTCTGCTGTAGGAATGAAAGGATTTGTTCCATATTTGGTGTGGATATTCTTGGGTAAAGGAAAAACAATTTTGTATAAGCGATGGGTCTA
>NW_018406960.1:5584-5803 GCF_002113885.1 Mizuhopecten yessoensis | reverse complement strand
AGCATCCTTGGGCCAAGGGGACTCAATTTTGTATAAATGGTGGGCATTGGGGCAGACTGGTGGGGCCGAATAGGGGAAATAGGCAAAACCTTCAAAATCCTTCTCCTACCGTAGGGATTAAGGGATTTTATCCTTATTAAGTCTGGAGCATCCTTGGACCAAGGGGACTCATTTTTGTATAAACCGTGGGTTTGGCCCCCCCCCAATAGGGGAACATAA
>NW_018406960.1:4949-5411 GCF_002113885.1 Mizuhopecten yessoensis | reverse complement strand
ACCGTAGGGATTAAGGGATTTTATCCTTATTAAGTCTGGAGCATCTTTGGACCAAGGGGACTCATTTTTGTATAAACCATGGGTTTGGCCCCCCCAAGGGCCTGAGGGGCGGGGCCCAATAGGGGAACATAGCAAATTATTCTTTAAAATCCTTCTACTTCTGTAGGAATAATAGGATTTACTCCATATTTAGTCTGAGGCATCCTTGGGTAAAGGGGAACCAATTCTGTATAAACGGTGGGTGTGGCCCCCTGGGACCTGAGGGGCTGGGTCCTATAGGGGAAATAGAGGTAAAACCTTTAAAATCCTTCTCCTACCATAGGGATTCATGGATTTCATCCTAATTTAGTCTGGAGCATCCTTTGGCCAAGGGGACTCAATTTTGTATAAACGGTGGGTATGACCCCCCTAGGGGCATAGGGGTGGGGTTCTGTTTGAAATTTGTTATATCTCAAGTTCTAA
>NW_018406960.1:0-407 GCF_002113885.1 Mizuhopecten yessoensis | reverse complement strand
TTTTAGTATTCATCTGTTTCTTTTTAGGACTATATTCCAAATAAGAAAACCTTTAAATTCCTTCTTCTACCATAGGGGTTAAGAGATTTTATCCTAATTTAGTCTGGAGCATCCTTGGGCCAAGGGGACTCAATTTTGTATAAATGGTGGGTGTGGCACCCCTTTGGGCAGACTGGCGGGGCCGAATAGGGGAAATAGGCAAAACCTTCAAAATCCTTCTCCTACCGTAGGGATTAAGGGATTTTATCCTTATTAAGTCTGGAGCATCCTGGGGCCAAGGGGACTCAGTTTTGTATAAACCGTGGGTTTGGTCCCCCAAGGGCCTGAGGGGTGGGGCCCAATAGGGAAACCAAAGCAAATTCTTCTTTAAAATCCTTCTTCTGTAGGAATGAAAAGATTTGGTCCAT
>NW_018406959.1:26280-26997 GCF_002113885.1 Mizuhopecten yessoensis | reverse complement strand
GCCCACCATCCTCAGATAGTGGGCCGTGTGAATCAGCTAAATAATTAGCCAACGATCACCAGATAGTTGGCTTTTTAAATCAATCTCAACAATTAGCCTACCATCATCAGATAATTGGCTATGTGAATCAGCTCAAAAATTAGCACACCATTTTAAGATAATTGGCTATTTAAATCAGCTCAATAATAAGCCCACCATAACAGATAGCGGGCAATGTGAATCAGCTCAATAATTAGCCCACCAATGTTAGATAGTGGGCTATGTAAATCAACTCAATACCTTACCCACCATCATCAGCTTGTGGGCTATTTAAATCAACTCATTAATTTATCCTCCATCATCAGATAGTGGGCTATTTAAATCAGCTTAATAATTAGCCCAACATTATCAGATAATTGGCTATTTAAATCAACTCAATAATTTACGCACAATCATGAGATAGTGGGTTATTTAAATAAGCTCAATAATATACCCACCATCATCAGATACTGGGCTATTTGAATCAGCTCAATAATTAGCCACAATCATCAGATAGTGGGCCATGTGAATCAGCTTAATAATAAGCCCACAATCGTCAGATAATTGGCTATTTCAATCAACTCAATAATTAGCCCACAATCATCAGAAAGTCGGCTATTTAAATCAGCTCAATAATTAGCCCACCATCATCAAATAGTAGGCCGTGTGAATCAGGTCAATAATAAGCCTACCATCATA
>NW_018406959.1:22394-22893 GCF_002113885.1 Mizuhopecten yessoensis | reverse complement strand
AGATACCGGGCAGTGTGAATCAGCTAAATAATAAGCCCACCATCACCAGATAGTTCGCTTTTTAAATCAATCTCCACAATTAGACTGCCATCATCAGATAATTGGCTATGTGAAGCAGCTCAATAATAAGCCCACTATAACAGGTACTGGGCCATGTGAATCAGCTCAATAATTTGCCCACTATCGTCAGATAATTGGCTATTTCAATCAGCTCAATTATTAGCCCACCATCATCAGATAGTGGGTTATGTAAATCAACTCAATAATTAGCCTACCATCATCATATAGTTGGCCATGTGAATCAGCTCATTAATTTACCCTCCATCATCAGATAGTGGGCTATTTAAATCAGCTCAATAATTAGCCCACCATCATCAGATAGTGGGCTATTTAAATCAGCTCAATAATATGCCCACTATAACAGATAGTGGGCCATGTGAATCAGCTCAATAATTTGCCCACCATCGTCAGATAATTGGCTATTTCAATCAGCTCAATT
>NW_018406959.1:17359-17698 GCF_002113885.1 Mizuhopecten yessoensis | reverse complement strand
ATTAGCCTACCATCATCAGATAATTGGCTATGTCAATCAGCTCAAAAATTAGCCCACCAACATCAGATAGTGGGACATGTGAATCAACTTAATAATTAGCCCACCATCATCAGATAGTGGGCTATTTAAATCAGCTCAATAATTAGCCCACCATCATCAGATAATTGGATATGTAAATCAGATCAAAAATTAGCCCACCATCATCAGATAGTGGGCCATGTGAATCATCCTCAGATACTGGCCTATTTAAATCAGCTCAATAATTAGCCCATCATCATAAGATAGTGGGCCGTGTGATTCAACTGAATAATGAGCCCACCATCATCAGATAGTAGGATA
>NW_018406959.1:11916-12246 GCF_002113885.1 Mizuhopecten yessoensis | reverse complement strand
ATAATTTACCCACCATCATAAGATAGTGGGCTATTTAAATAAGCTCAATAAATATCCCTCATCATCAGATAGTGGGCTATTTAAATCAGCTCAATAATCAGCCCACCATCATCAGATAGTGAACTATTAAAATCAGCTAAATAATGAGCCCACCATCAGCAGATAGTCGGCAGTGTGAATCAGCTAAATAATAAGCCTACCATCATCAGATAATTGGCTATTTAAATCAGCTCCATAATTAGCCCACCATCATCAGATAATTGGCTATGTCAATCAGCTCAATAATTAGCCCACCATCATCAGATAGTGGGACATGTGAATCAACTCAAT
>NW_018406959.1:7793-8664 GCF_002113885.1 Mizuhopecten yessoensis | reverse complement strand
GCCCAACATTATCAGATAATTGGCTATTTAAATCAGCTCAATAATTATGCCACTATAACAGAAAGCGGGCCATGTGATTCAGCTCAATAATTAGCCCACCATCGTCAGATAGTGGGCTATTTAAATCAACTCAGTAATTTACCAACCATCATCAGATTGTGAGCTATTTAAATCAGCTCAATAATTAGCCCCAATCATCAGATAGTGGGCTACTTAAATCAGCTCAATACTTAGCCCACCATCATCAGATAGTGGGCCGTGTGGATCAGCTGAATAATAAGTCCACCATCATCAGATAGTGGGCTATTTAAATCAGCTCAACAATTAGCCTACTATAATCAGATAATTGGCTATGTAAATCAGCTCAATAATTAGCCCACCATCATCAGATAGTGGGCTATTTTAATAGGCTCAATAATTAGACCACAATCATCGTATAGTAGGTTATGTGAATCAGNAGTGGGCTATTTAAATCAGCTCGATAATTTACTCACTATCATCAGATAGTGGGCTATTTATATAATCTCAAAAATTTACCCACCATCATCAGATACTGGATTATATCAATCAACTCAATAATTAGCACACCATCATCAGATAGCGGGCTATTTAAATCAGCTCAATAATGAGTCCACCATCATCAGATAGTCGGCCGTGTCAATCAACTCAATAATAAGCCGACCATCATCAAATAGTGGGCTCTTTAAATCAGCTCAACAATTAGCCTACCATAATCAGATAATTGCCTATGTGAATCAGCTCAAAAATTAACCCACCATCATCAGATAGTGGGCCATGTGAATCAACTCAATAATTAGCCCACCATCATCAGATAGTGGGCTATTTAAATCGGCTCAATAATGAGCTCACC
>NW_018406959.1:6300-6895 GCF_002113885.1 Mizuhopecten yessoensis | reverse complement strand
GGCTGTACCAAGGTAAGGCTGTTCAAGGTAAAGCTTAAGGCTGTTCCAAGGTAAGGCTGTACCTAGTTAAGGCTGTTTCAAGGTTAGGCTGTTCAATGTAAACCTGTTACCAAGGTAAGGCTGTACCTAGGTAAGGCTGTATCAAGGTAAGGCTATTCAATGTAAGGCTGTTTCAAAGTAAGGCTGTTCAATGTAAGGCTGTACCAAGGTAAGGCTGTACCTAGGTAAGGATGTACAAAGGTAATGCTGTTGAATGTAAGGCTGTACTAAAGTTAGGCTGTTCAAGGTTAGGCTGTACCTAGGTAAGGCTGTTCAAGGTAAGGAAGGTTGTACCAAGGTAAGGCTGTAGTTAGGTAAGTCAGGTTGTACCAAGGTAAGGCTGTAGTTAGGTAAGTCTGTTTTAAGGTAAGGCTGAACCAAAGTAAGGCTGTTTCAAGGTAAGGCTGTTCCAAAGTACGGCTGTTCCAAGGTAAGTCTGTTTCAAGGTAAGGCTGTACCTAGGTAAGGCTGTACAAAGGAAAGGCTGTACCTAGGTAAGGCTCTTCAAGGCAAGGCTGTTTCAAGTTAAGGAAGGCTGTTCAAGGTAAGGCTGTAC
>NW_018406959.1:4640-5057 GCF_002113885.1 Mizuhopecten yessoensis | reverse complement strand
GTAAGGCTGTACCAAGGTAAGGCTGTTCAATGTAAGGCTGTACCATGGTAAGTCTGTTCAATGTAAGACTGTACCAAGGTAAGGCTGTACGAATGTAAGGCTGTTCNCAAGGTAAGGCTGTACCAAGGTAAGGCTGTTCAATGTAAGGCTGTACCATGGTAAGTCTGTTCAATGTAAGACTGTACCAAGGTAAGGCTGTACGAATGTAAGGCTGTTCAATGTAAGGCTGTACCAATGTAAGGCTGTACCAAGGTAAGGCTGTTCAATGTAACGCTGTACCAAGGTAAGGCTATTCAAGATAAGGCTGTACCTAGGTAAGGCTGTTCAATGTAAGGCTGTTCAATGTAAGGCTGTTCCAAGGCAAGGCTGTACCAAGGTAAAGCTGTACCTAGGTAAGGCTGTTCAATGTATGGCTGC
>NW_018406959.1:3262-3376 GCF_002113885.1 Mizuhopecten yessoensis | reverse complement strand
AAGGCTGTACCTAGGTAAGGGTGTAGCTAGGTAAGGCTGTTCCAAGGTAAGGCTGTACCTTGGTTAGTCTGTTTCAAGGTTAGGCTGGTCAATGTAAGCCTGTACCAAGGTAAA
>NW_018406959.1:3065-3257 GCF_002113885.1 Mizuhopecten yessoensis | reverse complement strand
TGTTCAATGTAAGGCTGTACCTAGGTAAGGCTGTTCAAGGCAAGGCTGTTTCAAGGTAAGAAAGGCTGTTCAAGGTAAAGCTGTTCCAAGGTAAGGCTGTTCCAAGGTAAGTCTGTTTCAAGGTAGGGCTGTACCTAGGTAATGCTGTACCAATGTAAGGCTGTACAAAGGTAAGGCTGTGCCTAGGTAAGG
>NW_018406959.1:743-808 GCF_002113885.1 Mizuhopecten yessoensis | reverse complement strand
AAGGTAAGGCTGTACCTAGGTAAGGTTGTACCTAGGTAAGGCTGTACCAAGGTAAGGCTGTACCT
>NW_018406959.1:0-407 GCF_002113885.1 Mizuhopecten yessoensis | reverse complement strand
CTGTTCCAAGGTATGGCTGTTCAATGTAAGGCTGTACCAAGGTAATGCTGTTCAAGATAAGGCTGTACCTAGGTAAGGGTGTACCTAGGTAAGGCTGTTCCAAGGTAAGGCTGTACCTAGGTAAGGCTGTACCAAGGTAAGGCTGTTCAATGTAAGGCTGTACCAATGTAAGGCTGTTCCAAGGTAAGGCTGTTCAATGTAAGGCTTACCAAGGTAAGGCTGTTCAATGTAAGGCTGCACCAAGGTAAGGCTGGTCAATGTAAGGCTGTACCAAGGTAAGGCTGTTCCAAGGTAAGGCTGTTCAATGTAAGGCTTACCAAGGTAAGGCTGTTCAATGTAAGGCTGCACCAAGGTAAGGCTGGTCAATGTAAGGCTGTACCAAGGTAAGGCTGTTCAATGTAAGGCTG
>NW_018406958.1:1792-4043 GCF_002113885.1 Mizuhopecten yessoensis | reverse complement strand
ACAAATGAAGTTAACTAATCGACATGAGTGTTCTGAGAGTAATAAGACAGAACAAGACCAGATTTCGAGGGCTGGGCCTCATGAAACATTCTGCTCTGAATTGCGTGATCGGCGGTTATTCCTTGACGACCTAGTCCAAATATACATACAAAACAAATCAACAGAAGTAACAGTATGTGTGGAACACTACAATGGAATTCTGGTTTCTAGTTGGAAGGGGTCATTTAGCTTATAAACAGGTATACAATGGACTGACATACATGACAAAGAGTTTTACACAGTCTGGTTATCGTTAAAGAACCCATGTAAAACTGCTTTTAAAACACCTGCTTATTCCACCGTGTTTTCCCCTGTATTAACAATAACCAGGATACAAAGTTTGTCGATTAAGCTCAGTTGGTTAGAGTGACATTCCACGAGTCTTAGGTCAAGGGTTCGAACCCTAGTCTAGCGACTCTGAACTTCCTACGTACTGTTGTTAAGTATATGTTGTTTGTTTCATCTTAACCTTTCTCTTCAGATATGATCCATCAAAGTTTTAGTTATGCTGGAAAAATAATTTACTTTAAATGAATAGTTATATTTTTGGCACTGGTACTGGAACCATTAATATATAACCATTTGCTTTGTTCATGGAGCCAATGTTAAGACAATAAATAGCAAAATCATAAATGTTTTAAATGTAACATTTCGATATTTTTGAAGCATTTATTAAAACGGTATGAATAGAGATTGTTATATGAAGTGAAGTGTAGATCACCTGAACACTTTGTAACAAGTATCGCTTTTCTATCAGACATCGGTTTGGTGTGGGGTTTAACTATATCCTCCCAAAACACTGCAGACAGACTACTCAATAGAGATGACATGGTACTGCAAGAGATGAGAGTTAATGTATTAAAACAAAGTCCGTCCCTTAAAGAAAACAATGTGATATTGACTAAATTATAAATTGTTAACTTCATACGTGATTGTCCTTAGTATACATAGAACAATTAGATAGCACAACACACATTTATACTTTGTCATCAATTTTATTAAAAGAAGGCGCTTTCTATACAGTTGTGGGATCGCACAACGTTACACGATGTGCGGTGTGCGCACGATGTGTGCACGGTGTGTGCACGGTGTGTGCACGATGGGCGAACGATAAAATGCTGGACGATCATTGCTTGCACACATCTGTGCGCACGATGGACGGACGTTGTGCGATAACAATCGTGGTTGGTGTAAATTGAGGAATGCCTTAACAATTTATACGGTTTCGTGTTAAGACATATAAACTTGATGTTTACGTATGTTTCTATGCTCTAGCAACATCTATAAACTAATATTTCTGTCTATACATACTTATATTTAGAAATTGGGTTTTCTGTGTTTTTCAACAAACTTAATCAACACAATCCCCTATACAGGTAAACATAAACACTTTGTACATGTGCCTGGAACGTAGTTTTCTCCCCGCCTGGGGCACTTAAGTAACCCGTCGGGTAAGGCCGGGGGTGTGAAAATCCAGGTGTATGGGGAGCTATAAGCAAACGAATGCAAATAACAAATACTATTCATTACGGTCAAAAGGTATCGCATATCAGCTCTGTGTGTCAGGCACTGGTCAGGTAAAACTCTGGACACTCATAAAATTGTTATTTACCTGTTCTGTTTCCTTGGAGCCAAACCCATTCTTGACAGCCTAACGGTCGCTGTAATACTGTGTTACACGCATTGTGAAATTGAATAATCTGGATTATTGGGTTGAGAAATTACAGACATATACACAGTGTACATTATCGCATACAAGTCTTCCGTATTTTTGTCATTCCGTAATTTTGATCTACAAATGATACAAAATCGCACAGTTGTGCGAAGAGAAGCGCACAACGGGGCGAACGATTGCTAAATTGCACAGTTGTGCGCACCATGTGTGGACGATGTGCGGACGGTGTGTGAACGATGTATGCACGGTGGGTGCACGCTATCTTTGGTGCGTTGTGCGGTCCCACAACTGTATATTATCTTATGATATTGATGTGTGATAGACGCGCTGAGAACTAAGCAGCAAAAATGCATTATTGACAACTTTTGCGATTACCTCAGTGAAGCACTAAATAGTGAAGCCAAAAACAGACCCGGGAGACCGGGTGTTCTCTTTGATATGTCATGGACCATTTTCACCATCAACTGCTCAATAAAAACGTGATTTATTCTTCTTTACAGTGTCATAAATAACATTTGTATAGGACACAACTTGGTT
>NW_018406958.1:894-1147 GCF_002113885.1 Mizuhopecten yessoensis | reverse complement strand
CGCATATTATTTGAATTTTCGAAAGGGATTGGAGCATTTAGCATATTTATGTAAACGGACACACGAAGGAACTAATGACTGCGCAAACATATGTCCGCAACGATAAAATGTAATACATATCGTATATCTCAAATATATTATTATACTATTACATGTATCAGTGGATACATCATGTGTATTAGGAGATACAACGCATACATCAAATCGAAGGGTTGAACATTACATACCACTACAGTATGCTTACTGTCTTGAT
>NW_018406958.1:0-406 GCF_002113885.1 Mizuhopecten yessoensis | reverse complement strand
ATCCGTGTGATTTATGTTTAAACCCTTGGAATGTGACCCTACTTCTATCTCTCCCTCCTCCCCCAGTGTTTATTTTGTGAAAGTAAATTGAGTAAACTGCCATGCATGAATTGACAAAGTGTCATGACAGTTTACACTTTTTACAAAATGTGTAAAATGCCCACTTATAATTTGACAAACTGTCAGACAGAACACTTTTTACTAATACGAGTGTTCTGTCGGCCGCTATCGGCCATCGTATCATTAAGTATTCGGACAAAAATGTTACCAAAAGTTTGAGAAATAACATATACTACTACTAATAATAATTATAATACTTCGAGGTTCTTATATACCGCTTTTTAACAACCTAGTTCGAAGGTCGTCTCAAAGTAATTCACAAATACTTCATATATCCAGTGATAAG
>NW_018406957.1:5414-5881 GCF_002113885.1 Mizuhopecten yessoensis | reverse complement strand
TAATCATACAGGAGATGGGGGGACTTTCATGTCATTTTGACAGATTTCTAGTTATTCTGTATTCTACAGGCCTAGGATTAGAAGCCACACTTAACGACGCGATACAGGCTTCAGGGGTGGAGCCTGGGTCGTCCCTATACGCCTGTTCAGAGGGATTGGCCGCACGCTTGTTGTGCAGTAAAAGTGACAACACCAACAAGAAATACCACAGCGGCAAACTTCCATCTCCTCACACGGTTTCTCTGTGTTGCCAGCGAGTCCCATTCATGTGGTTCTCTATTTGAATCATCTGTTGGTTTTCAGGTGCATCTTACTCCGTCGTGGCGGCAGGTGTATACGCTATTAAATGGGCTCACAGCCTACATGGGTTTCCTGATCCAACTTCGAACAGTTTCGTTCAGAATCTTATGGAGGCGTCAAAGCGTCATGCGAAGAAACCAGTGTGTAAGAAGGAACCCGTGACTATT
>NW_018406957.1:1945-4947 GCF_002113885.1 Mizuhopecten yessoensis | reverse complement strand
TAGAGACGGCTATGTGAAAGACTCTTTAGAAAATAGGTTAAGCGTGTTCGTGGCTCACAGATACACGAATAGATTGTTTATGCTATTTGATCCGAATCATTTTTTTTAGAGGTATTGGTTTGGTCCTTTCCCTTCTTTGTAAATTTTCTACGTCCATTCGGCGAGATAGCGGCAAATATTACATTTGTGTTGGTGTGAATTTTTTAAGTAGCCGAGTGGAGTGACGCAGTATAGCGGGAATAATTTGTCTCGTGCGGCACTAGGGCTAGTTTTTTTCTGCACGAGCAGGCGCGTGCTGTGACGTGTACCTGGTACACTGGCGATAGTGTGAATGACCCTGGTGTGTCATTTCTAGTCGCCCCAGCAGGACGGATAGTTTATGCAAATTTTTCATAAAGTCCACAACAGGCTTTTTGTTCACGATAATCACAGCTGTATTCGTGTTATTTCGTGTTTTATTTTGACATGACGGATCCTTTTAGGACAGAGTAAGACAGTGGTCCAATTGTCGCCTCGCAGAAATCGGGCTTGCAGGGAAGTAATAGTTATTCCCGCTTTTGGATACAGGTTTCCGGGGACTATCTCCGGTTTTTCCTGGGCGTGCAGGTTGGTTTCGATGACCGGGGGTTTATTTCGGATTTTTTCGCAGTCAGACTTGGAGATGTACATTTTTTGACGTACACATGGAGCATTGTTTAGCCCGCATTATTATGGGTACATTTTAGTCGTCAATCTCATCTTTTTGAAACGATTTTGAAATGTATATATGTAGTGGTATATAACGTTGTATATTGATTAAACGCTCTCCTCTCTACGTCCATTCGGCGAGCTAGCGGTAAATAGTACATTTGTGTTGGTGTGAATTTTTTAAGTAGCCGAGTGGAGTGAGACCAAAAGCTTCGTTTGGAATACAAAAAATATCTTTGATCGTCAAATTAATTATCAAAACATTATTTTTTTTTAATTTCACATTTTTAATTGATTTTTCAATATGTCAACTTGAACGAATTCATGTAATATTTAGTTATAAAAGAGAATCTGGTGTTTTTTTTCTGCAGTCTTATATCGGTTTTGGTTGATGGTAAGTTATTTCTCATTTTGTTTTGTTTTAAATTGGTGAAAATTGGAAGTTCATTGCATTACAAGGTTTACGTTTCACTGAAAACACTGTTTATCGATATAAGAATGTCTCCTTGGCTCTTCGGAAGTGGACAAAAATCGGCGAGGAGACGTGACCTCATTTGCATACGACATTTTCGTACGTTTGTCAGACTACAAAATAGACTGGTTCACGAACGAAACATATCACCGTTTTTTTCAGGTATGGGTTCATTTTGAGTAAGATAAAAAGTGCATTAGGCAAAACTGCATATGTATTCGTGTTTTTTAATCAGTGATTAATTCTTATGTTTTCCGGTCGAACTTCCGGTATTTTTTTGTCAGTTTACAGACGATGGCCAAACGTCTTAAATATCCTTGTGTTGTGTCCATCAGGTCACGTAGTTACGAGATATGGTTTGATAAAACGGCTGCGCGGAAATACATAACGCGCGGAAACATATTACTAAACCATACCGGAACATAAAACATATTTCTGAAACTAGTTTAAAGGTGAATAACCACCAAATGCTAAAACACGCCAAAGTTAGTGTCAAAAATATTTATAAAATATATTAAAGTTAGTTGTCATTCTATTTTTTAAAAGAAAAGTCCGTATTTGTGCATAATTTATTATTTGAAAACGGCCCATCGTGGAAAGCACAGAGTATATACGCAGTTATTTCCCTTGGCTGTGATGAACAGTTTTACTACAATGTAAGTATATATATGTAATATGCCATACAAATTTTGCCTACATCTGGTGCCCAGTTGTTGAAAAAATGATAAGCTTAACAACCCACTAGCACAAATTTTAGTATGTAAGTGATAGAGCGTCAATTAAACACCTACGATTTGGTAATGGAAGTTTTATTAGTTTATATGTTTATATTTACATTTCTTTCCACGGCACCAAGCCTAGATGTTTCTACCGGGCCCAATGCATGTTATTTCCGTATAACATACATTGGGCTATTGTGACGTCGCTATGCTTATGACGTCATAACTGCTACGTTGGAGATTGCACTGCTCCACTGTCAACTGGTGGCTGTTCTCTGTATGGATTTACCCTGATGTTGAAATGTGTTCAGACTTATATTATGTCTTTATTTCTGCGTGAACTGTAAGTTGATTAACATAAAATGTAAATATAAGGATTGGTTGTCATATTTTTGACATGCATTGGTGTGTAACATACATTGGCTTACCTACATATTTAACATGGTGCGCTAGCACTCACCATTCAATATGTAGGTAAGCCAATGTATGTTACACACCAATGCATGTCAAAAATATGACAACCAATCCTTAAATATNCTTAAATATTTACCTCCCTTTGGCAGAGCTGTACTAGAAAACTTCGGTCTCCACCTCGGTACATCGGCCGACCACTACCCACCGGACGTTGAATCTCCTCGACCAATAATCGTATTGGTACACCAATACCTTTATTTATTTCTAACACACATTTTGAAAATATTCTTTGTAACCCAGTTTGAAGAACTTGTTTTTTTGACATTATTGTCATGAAAAATTATTTATGATGTGAATTCCTTCTTCTTATAACCCTCCATCTCTCCACCCACCCCTATAATTATATTTGTTGGGGTATGCTGGGATATAAAACTTTGTACAATTTATCAGTATGACAGTTTGTTTTTTATTCACTTTCCTTTTTGACCCCCATCTTTTAAAAGAGTTACTCCTTTTGTTCTGATCATGATCTCAAGAAAACTTTCTTCAGTTTTCAAGTTTACTTTGTATTTGTTAACTACAGTTAATGGGATCTGATGCATTGCGTATACGCTCTCCATCGATAGGCGAAACGTCCCGGGTCAAGTGACATAACAAATATACTATTTCGTCACATTGTTGTACAGGTAAAAAAAAACATATCGCTCACT
>NW_018406957.1:1274-1696 GCF_002113885.1 Mizuhopecten yessoensis | reverse complement strand
TCTCACTCAGTCATACCTTGACAATGGGACCAGTCGGTCTCACTCTGTCACAGCGTGACAATGGGACCAGTCGGTCTCACTCAGTCATAGCTTGACAATGGGAACAGTCGGTCTCACTCAGTCATAGCTTGACATAGGGACCAGTCGGTCTCACTCAGTCATAGCCTGACAAAGGGACCAGTCGGTCTCACTCAGTTATACCTTGACAATGGGACCAGTCGGTCTCACTCAGTCATAGCTTGACAAAGGGACCAGTCGGTCTCACTAAGTCATAGCTTAACAAAGGGACCAGTCGGTCTCACTCAGTCATACCTTGACAATGGGACCAGTCGGTCTCACTCAGTCATTCCTTGACAATGGGACCAGTCGGTCTCACTCAGTCATAGCTTGACAAAGGGACCAGTCGGTCTCACTCAGTCATA
>NW_018406957.1:1007-1114 GCF_002113885.1 Mizuhopecten yessoensis | reverse complement strand
TCGGTCTCACTCAGTCATAGCTTGACAAAGGACCAGTCGGTCTCACTCAGTCATAGCTTGACAAAGGGATCAGTCGGTCTCACTCAGTCATTGCTTGACAAAGGGAT
>NW_018406957.1:0-406 GCF_002113885.1 Mizuhopecten yessoensis | reverse complement strand
TTTTCCTGTGAAATTTGTGTTATTTCCTCGGTAAGAATACACAGACAATTACAGGCTGCAGACCTTTGTAGAGAGGTGAAATATTTGAAATATGTTTCCTGCAAGGTTGCAGAAAAATAACTTACATAACAAGCTCCTCGCTGTATACTCAGGGCATGCTCAAATCAATTACCCTGGGAATAGAAGCTATTGTGAAAAAGGAAATTATTAATTTATTAAGAAATATATTTCCTCCATCTTTAATCTTTGCTTAAGTACAATGCAAGCAATTCCAGTCAGAAAAAATGCTGAACATATTAGAACTCTTCTGCATTGGAGATGCAAAAAAGAGAACTGTGATTCTCTTCCTTAACTCAGCTCGGCATTTATAGAACTCACCTCATGAATCCATTTTTGTGTGCCCTCT
>NW_018406956.1:2165-2549 GCF_002113885.1 Mizuhopecten yessoensis | reverse complement strand
AAATTTTTACATCTGTGAAGAATTTATTATGCAGAGAAAGCGTTTTAATTAAAATATATGATATTCAACGCATATGTACTTATCTTAATTCACTTTCTATGTACGTACATGTTTGTTTTGTGTGTACAACACATATTGTGTGAGTGAGCGCAATAGGTGTGGAAATCGTATTATAAACAAGTTTCACATTTTGTTAGTTTTAAGGCGTACATCACTGTGAGGCATCATTATCTACTTGAGTATCACTGCTATTCATATTCATTGAATATTGTTATATTGTTTGCATGTCCAATTCCTATTTCTGCCATTCTACGTAATTAATTTATGAGTATGCATTGTAACTTACTTTCAAAACGATTTAATTATTACTATGTCTGCTGTCCA
>NW_018406956.1:0-405 GCF_002113885.1 Mizuhopecten yessoensis | reverse complement strand
TATAAGCACATCATTAATGTTGGGTGAAAATATACAATTATTATCCAAGATTATTTTTGTAAAGTTCATATTTGACGAGTGCCATAATGCAAAATAAGGATTATGAGTGCAATGAACTAGTGCAATTATAAGACCTACCCAGCGATAACATTACACAGGAGGTATTTGGAGCAATTAATAGTAAAGTTTCTTTTGATAACTCTGACAATCACGTTTTATATGGTTGAGGGTTTTTTCTTCAGAAAATTCAAAACTACAGGTTTACTTTGGCTCAATTATGTTAGCCTTCTGTGACGTTATTTGTAAATTGCACCGTTCAATCAAATTTTTATTTTGTACAAGGATATAATCCGTCGTTTGCAATCCTGTTGATGAAGACACCTTTCTATCACATACAACCTGTAG
>NW_018406955.1:792833-811202 GCF_002113885.1 Mizuhopecten yessoensis | reverse complement strand
GATATATAACAGTGGTGTACTCACCCTAACCTGATATATAACAGTAATGTACTCACACTAACCTGATATATAACTGTGGTGTATTCACCCTAACCTGATGTATAACTGTGATGTACTCACCCTAACCTGATATATAACAGTGATGTACTGACCCTAACCTGATATATATGATGTACTCACCCAAACCTGATATATGACATTGATGTACTCCCCCTAACCTGATACATAAAAGTGATGTACTCACCGTAACCTGATATATAGCAGTGACGTACACACCCTTAGCTGATATATAACAATGATGTACTCACCCAAACCTGATATATGACATTGATGTACTCACCCTAACCTGATACATAAAAGTGATGTACTCACCGTAACCTGATATATAACAGTGATGTACTCACCCTATCCTGATATATAATAGTGGTGTACTAACCTAACCTGATATATAACAGTGACGTACTCACCCTAACCTGATATATAACAGTGGTGTACTCACCCTAACCTGATATATAACAGTGGTGTACTCACCCTAATCTGATGTATAACAGTGACGTACTCACCCTAACCTGATATATAACAATGATGTACTCACCCTAACCTGATATATAATAGTGATGTACTCACCCTTACCTGATATATAGCAGTGACGTACACACCCTAAGCTGATATATAACAATGATGTACTAACCCAAACCTGATATATAACATTGATGTACTTACCCTAACCTGATATATAACAGTGATGTACTAACCCTAACCTGACATGTGACAGTGATGTACTCACCCTAACCGGATATATAACAGTGACGTACGCATCCTAAGCTGATATATAACAATGATGTACTCACCCAAATCTGATATGTGACATTGATGTACTCACCCTAACCTGATACATAACAGTGATGTACTCACCGTAACCTGATATATAACAGTGATGTACTCACCCTAACCTGATATATAACAGTGGTGTACTAACCTAACCTGATATATAACAGTGACGTACTCACCCTAGCCTGATGTATAACAGTGACGTACTCACCCTAACCTGATGTATAACTGTGATGACTCACCCTAACCTGATATATAACGGTGACGTATTCACCCTAACCTGATATGTAACAATGATTAACTGACCCTAGCCTGATATATAACAGTGACGTACTCACCCTAACCTGATATATTACAATGATGTACTGACCCTAACCTGATATATAACTGTGATGTACTGACCCTAACCTGATATATAACAATGATATCTTCAACCAAACCTGATATATAACACTGATGTACTCACCCTAACCTGATACATAACAGTGATGCACTCACCCTAACCTGATGTATAACTGTGATGTACTCACCCTAACCTGATATGTAACAGTGATGACTCACCCTAACCTGATATATAACAGTGGTGTACTCACCCTAACCTGATATATAACTGTTATGTACTCACCCTAACCTGATATGTAACAGTGAGGTACTCACCCTAACCTGATATGTAACAGTGATGACTCACCCTAACCTGATAAATAACAGTGGTGTACTCACCCTAACCTGATATATAACTGTGGTGTACTCACCTTTACCTGATAAATAACAGTGGTGTACTCACCCTAACCTGATATATAACTGTGGTGTACTCACCCGAACCTGATATATAGCAGAGATGTACTCACCCTATCTTGATATATAACAGTGATGTTACACACCCTAACCTGATAGGTAACAGTGATGTGTTACCCTGACCTGATATATAACAGGGACGTACACAACCTAACCTGATATATCTCACCCTAACCTGATTTGTAACAGTGATGACTCACACTAACCTGATAAATAACAGTGGTGCACTCACCCTAACCTGATATATAACACTGACGTACTCACCTTTACCTGATAAATAACAGTGGTGTACTCACCCTAACCTGATATATAGCAGTGATGTACTCACCCTAACTTGATATATAACAGGGACGTACACACCCTAACCTGATATATAATAGTGATGTACACACCCTAACCTGATATATAATAGTGATGTACTCACACTAACCTGATATATAGCAGTGATGTACTCACCCTAACCTGATATGTGACAGTGACGTACACACCCTAACCTGATATATAATAGTGATGTACTCACCTTAACCTGATATATAACAGTGACGTACACACCCTAAGCTGATATATAACAATGATGTACTCACCCAAACTTGATATATAACACATTGATGTACTCACCCTAACCTGATATATAGCAGTGATGTATTAACCCTAACCTGACATGTGACAGTTATGTACTCACCCTGACCTGATATATAGCAGTGATGTACTCACCCTAACCCGATATATAGCAGTGATGTACTCACCCTAACCTGATATGTGACAGTGACGTACACACCCTAACCTGATATATAATAGTGATGTACTCACTTTACCCTGATATATAACAGTGACGTACACACCCTAAGCTGATATATAACAATGTTGTACTCACCCAAACTTGATATATAACACATTGATGTACTCGCCCTAACCTGATATATAGCAGTGATGTATTAACCCTAACCTGTCATGTGACAGTTATGTACTCACCCTGACCTGATATATAGCAGTGATATACTCACCCTAACCTGATATATAACAGTGACGTACTCACCCTAACCTGAAAAATAACAGTGGTGTACTCACCCTCACCTGATATATAACTGTGGTGTACTCACCTTAACCTGATATATAACAGTGGTGTACTCACACTAAGCTGATATATAACAGTGATGTACTGACCCTAACCTGATATGTAACAGTGATGTACTGTCCCTAGCCTGATATATAACAATGATGTACACACCTTAACCTGATCTATATAACAGTGGTGTACTCACCTTAACCTGATATATAACAGTGACGTACTCACCCTAACCTGATATATAACAGTGGTGTTCTCACCTTAACCTGATATATAACTGTGATGTACTCCCCCTAACCTGATATGTAACAGTGATGACTCACCCTAACCTGATATATAACAGTTACGTACTCACCCTAACCTGAGATATATAACAGTGGTGTACTCACCTTAACCTGATATATAACAGTGACGTACTCACCCTAACCTGCTATATAACAGTGGTGTACTCACCTTAACCTGATATATAACAGTGACGTACTCACCCTAACCTGATATATAACAGTGGTGTACTCACCTTAACCTGATATATAACAGTGACGTACTCACCCTAACCTGATATATAACTGTGGTGTACTCACCCTAACCTGATATATAACAGTGATGTACTCACCCAAACCTGATATATAATTGTGATGTACTGACCCTAACCTGATATATAACTGTGATGTACTCACCCGAACCTGATATGTAACAGTGATGTACACACCCTAACCTGATATATAACTGTGATGTACTCACCCTAACCTGACTTGTAACAGTGATGTACACACCCTAACCTGATATATAACTGTGATTTACTCACCCTAACCTGATATATAACTGTGATGTACTCACCCTAACCTGATATGTAACAGTGACGTACTCACCCTAACATGATAAATAACTGTGGTGTACTCACCTTAACCTGATATATAACAGTGGTGTACTCACCCTAACCTGATATATAACAGTGATGTACTGACCCTAACCTGATGTATAACTGTGATGTACTCATCCTAACCTGATATATAACAGTGATGTACTCACCCTAACCTGATATATAACAGTGGTGTACTCACCCTAAACTGATATATAACAGTGATGTACTGACCCTAACCGGATGTATAACTGTGATGTACTCATACTAACCTGATATATAACAGTGATGTACTCACACTAACCTGATATGTAACAGTGATGACTCCCCCTAACCTGATATATAACAGTGGTGCACTCACCCTAACCTGATATATAACACTGACGTACTCACCTTTACCTGATAAATAACAGTGGTGTACTTACCCTAACCAGATATATAATAGTGATGTACACACCCTAACCTGATATATAACAGTGAGGTACTCACCCTAACCTGATAAATAACAGTGGTGTACTCACCTTAACCTGATATATAACTGTGGTGTACTCACCTTAACCTGATATATAACAGTGGTGTACTCACCCTAACCTGATATATAACAGTGATGTACTGACCCTAACCTGATATGTAACAGTGATGTACTGACCCTAGCCTGATATATAACAATGATGTACACACCTTAACCTGATATATATAACAGTGGTGTACTGACCCTAACCTGATATGTAACAGGGATGTACTGACCCTAGCCTTATATATAACAATGATGTACACGCCTTAACCTGATATATATAACAGTGGTGCACTCACCCTAACCTGATCTATATAACAGTGGTGTACTCTCCTTAACCTGATATATAACAGTAACAGTGGTGTACTCACACTAAGCTGATATATAACAGTGACGTACTCACCGTAACCTGATATATAACATTGATGTACTGACCCTAACCCGATATGTAACAGTGATGACTCACCCTAACCTGATCTATATAACAGTGGTGTACTTACCCTAACCTGATATATAACTGTGGTGTACTCACCCTAAACTGATATATAACAGTGACGTACACACCCTAAGCTGATATATAACAGTGATGTACTCAACTTTACCTGATATATAACAGTAACGTACTCACCCTAACCTGAGATATAACAGTGATGTACTCACCTAAACCTGATATATAAGTCAGTGGTGTACGCTCCTTATCCTGATATATAACAGTGAGGTATTCACTTTAACCTGATATATAACTGTGGTGTACTCACCCTAACCCGATATATAACATATATAACAGTGGAGTACTCACCCTAACCTGGTATATAACATATATAACAGTGGTGTACTCACCCTACACAGTGGCAACCATGGTTATAGCAATAACCGAAGCTACAATGGTTATGATGATTGTGGCACTCGGATTGATGGCTGCAGTCTAAAAAATTAACCAACAAAAACCCATATTTGCAAATGTTGCATTCATTTATCGGGTAGAAATCTCGAAGCATAAGGGAAAAATATCGGATTGCAAAATAAATTATAAGCATATTTAAACCTTCACAAAGTTCCTTTCGTTTATTAGTGTAGTAAAGCATCACTTACAATACCTAACTTTCTACATCTTAGGGGCTAACCTACTGTATGTAGGGGCTAACCCTACTGTATTTAGGGGCTAACCCTACTGTATTTGGGGGCTAACCCTACTGTATTTAGGGGCTAACCTAACTGTATTTTGGGGCTAACCCTACTGTATTTAGGGGCTAACCCTACTGTATTTAGGGGCTAACATTACTGTATTTAGTGGCTAACCCTTCAGTATTTGGGGGCTAACCCTACTGTATTACGGGGCTAACCCTACTGTATTTACGGGCAAACACAACTGTATTTAGAGCTAACCCTACTGTATTTAGGGGCTAACCCTACTGTTTTTGGGGGCTAACCCTACTGTATTTGGGGGCTGACCCTACTGCATTTAGGGGCTAATCCTACTGTATTTAGGGGCTAACCCTACTGTATTTAGGGGCTAACACTACTGTATTTAGGGGCTAACACTACTGTATTTAGGGGCTAACACTACTGTATTTAGGGGCTAACCCTACTGTATTTAGGGGCTAACACTACTGTATTTAGGGGCTAACACTACTGTATTTAGGGGCTAACACTACTGTATTTAGGGGCTAACCCTACTGTATTTAGGGGCTAACACTACTGTATTTAGGGGCTAACACTACTGTATTTAGGGGCTAACACTACTGTATTTAGGGGCTAACCCTACTGTATTTAGGGGCTAACACTACTGTATTTAGGGGCTAACACTACTGTATTTAGGGGCTAACACTACTGTATTTAGGGGCTAACCCTACTGTATTTAGGGGCTAACACTACTGTATTTAGGGGCTAACACTACTGTATTTAGGGGCTAACACTACTGTATTTAGGGGCTAACCCTACTGTATTTAGGGGCTAACACTACTGTATTTAGGGGCTAACACTACTGTATTTAGGGGCTAACACTACTGTATTTAGGGGCTAACCCTACTGTATTTAGGGGCTAACACTACTGTATTTAGGGGCTAACACTACTGTATTTAGGGGCTAACACTACTGTATTTAGGGGCTAACCCTACTGTATTTAGGGGCTAACACTACTGTATTTAGGGGCTAACACTACTGTATTTAGGGGCTAACACTACTGTATTTAGGGGCTAACCCTACTGTATTTAGGGGCTAACACTACTGTATTTAGGGGCTAACACTACTGTATTTAGGGGCTAACACTACTGTATTTAGGGGCTAACCCTACTGTATTTAGGGGCTAACACTACTGTATTTAGGGGCTAACACTACTGTATTTAGGGGCTAACACTACTGTATTTAGGGGCTAACCCTACTGTATTTAGGGGCTAACACTACTGTATTTAGGGGCTAACACTACTGTATTTAGGGGCTAACACTACTGTATTTAGGGGCTAACCCTACTGTATTTAGGGGCTAACACTACTGTATTTAGGGGCTAACACTACTGTATTTAGGGGCTAACACTACTGTATTTAGGGGCTAACACTACTGTATTTAGGGGCTAACACTACTGTATTTAGGGGCTAACACTACTGTATTTAGGGGCTAACACTACTGTATTTAGGGGCTAACACTACTGTATTTAGGGGCTAACACTACTGTATTTAGGGGCTAACACTACTGTATTTAGGGGCTAACACTACTGTATTTAGGGGCTAACACTACTGTATTTAGGGGCTAACACTACTGTATTTAGGGGCTAACACTACTGTATTTAGGGGCTAACACTACTGTATTTAGGGGCTAACACTACTGTATTTAGGGGCTAACACTACTGTATTTAGGGGCTAACACTACTGTATTTAGGGGCTAACACTACTGTATTTAGGGGCTAACACTACTGTATTTAGGGGCTAACACTACTGTATTTAGGGGCTAACACTACTGTATTTAGGGGCTAACACTACTGTATTTAGGGGCTAACACTACTGTATTTAGGGGCTAACACTACTGTATTTAGGGGCTAACACTACTGTATTTAGGGGCTAACACTACTGTATTTAGGGGCTAACACTACTGTATTTAGGGGCTAACACTACTGTATTTAGGGGCTAACACTACTGTATTTAGGGGCTAACACTACTGTATTTAGGGGCTAACACTACTGTATTTAGGGGCTAACACTACTGTATTTAGGGGCTAACACTACTGTATTTAGGGGCTAACACTACTGTATTTAGGGGCTAACACTACTGTATTTAGGGGCTAACCCTACTGTATTTAGGGGCTAACACTACTGTATTTAGGGGCTAACACTACTGTATTTAGGGGCTAACACTACTGTATTTAGGGGCTAACCCTACTGTATTTAGGGGCTAACACTACTGTATTTAGGGGCTAACACTACTGTATTTAGGGGCTAACACTACTGTATTTAGGGGCTAACCCTACTGTATTTAGGGGCTAACACTACTGTATTTAGGGGCTAACACTACTGTATTTAGGGGCTAACACTACTGTATTTAGGGGCTAACCCTACTGTATTTAGGGGCTAACACTACTGTATTTAGGGGCTAACACTACTGTATTTAGGGGCTAACACTACTGTATTTAGGGGCTAACCCTACTGTATTTAGGGGCTAACCCTACTGTATTTAGGGGCTAACACTACTGTATTTAGGGGCTAACACTACTGTATTTAGGGGCTAACACTACTGTATTTAGGGGCTAACACTACTGTATTTAGGGGCTAACACTACTGTATTTAGGGGCTAACCCTACTGTATTTAGGGGCTAACACTACTGTATTTAGGGGCTAACACTACTGTATTTAGGGGCTAACACTACTGTATTTAGGGGCTAACCCTACTGTATTTAGGGGCTAACACTACTGTATTTAGGGGCTAACACTACTGTATTTAGGGGCTAACACTACTGTATTTAGGGGCTAACCCTACTGTATTTAGGGGCTAACACTACTGTATTTAGGGGCTAACACTACTGTATTTAGGGGCTAACACTACTGTATTTAGGGGCTAACCCTACTGTATTTAGGGGCTAACACTACTGTATTTAGGGGCTAACACTACTGTATTTAGGGGCTAACACTACTGTATTTAGGGGCTAACCCTACTGTATTTAGGGGCTAACACTACTGTATTTAGGGGCTAACCCTACTGTATTTAGGGGCTAACCCTACTGTATTTGGGGGCTAACCCTACTGTATTTGGGGGCTAACCCTACTGTATTTGGGAGCTAACACTACCGTATTTAGGGGCTAACCCTACTGTAATTGGGGGCTAACCCTACTGTATTTGGGGGCTAACACTACTGTATTTAGGGGCTAACACTACTGTATTTAGGGACTAACACTACTGTATTTAGCGGCTAACCCTACTGTATTTAGGGGCTAACCCTACTGTATTAAGGTCTAACCCTACTCTATTTAGGGGCTAACACTACTTTATTTAGGGGCTAACCTTACTGTATTTAGGGGCTAACACTACTATATTTAGGGGCTAACCCTACTGTATTTGGGGGCTAACCCTACTGTGTTTGGGGGCTAACACTACTGTATTAGGGGCGGACCCTACTGTATTTAGCGGCGAACACTATTGTATTTAGGGACTAACACTACTGTATTTGGGGGCTAACCCTATCGTATTTAGGGGCTAACCCTACTGTATTTTGGGGCTAACCCTTCTGTATTTAGGGGCTAACCCTGCTGTATTTGGGGGCTAACCCTACTGTATTTAGGGGCTAACCCTACTGTATTAAGGTCTAACCCTACTCTATTTAGGGGCTAACACTACTGTATTTAGGGGCTTACCCTACAGTATTTAGGGGCTAACCCTACTGTATTTGGGGGCTAGCCCTTCTGTATTTAGGGGCTAACCCTGCTGTATTTGGGGGCTAACCCCACTGTATTAAGGGGCTAACCCTACTGGATTTGGGGGCTAACCTTACTGTATTTGGGGGCTAGCCCTGCTGTATTTGGGGGCTAACCCCACTGTATTAAGGGGCTAACCCTACTGTATTTGGGGGCTAACCTTACTGTATTTGGGGGCTAACCCTGCTGTATTTGGGGGCTAACCCCACTGTATTAAGGGGCTAACCCTACTGTATTTGGGGGCTAACCCTACTGTATTTGGGGGCTAACCCTACTGTATTTGGGAGCTAACACTACCGTATTTAGGGGCTAACCCTACTGTAATTGGGGGCTAACCCTACTGTATTTGGGGGCTAACACTACTGTATTTAGGGGCTAACACTACTGTATTTAGGGACTAACACTACTGTATTTAGCGGCTAACCCTACTGTATTTAGGGGCTAACCCTACTGTATTAAGGTCTAACCCTACTCTATTTAGGGGCTAACACTACTTTATTTAGGGGCTAACCTTACTGTATTTGAGGCTAACACTACTGTATTTAGGGGCTAACCCTACTGTATTTGGGGGCTAACCCTACTGTGTTTGGGGGCTAACACTACTGTATTAGGGGCGGACCCTACTGTATTTAGGGGCGAACACTATTGTATTTAGGGACTAACACTACTGTATGTAGGGGCTAACATTACTGTATTTGGGGGCTAACCCTACTGTATTTGGGGACTCACACTACTGTATTTAGGGGCTAACCCTACTGACCAGATCGAGTGTGACGGTTGTCAGTATAATGTGACCAGATCGAGTGTGACGGTTGCTGTATAATGTGACCAGATCGAGTGTGACGGTTGTCTGTATAATGTGACCAGATCGAGTGTGACAGTTGTCAATATAATGTGACCAGAGCGAGTGTGACGGTTGTCAGTATAATGTGACAAAATCGAGTGTGACGGTTGCCAGATTAATGTGACCAGATCGAGTGTGACGGTTGTCTGTATAAAGTGACCAGATCGAGTGTGACAGTTGTCAATATAATGTGACCAGAGCGAGTGTGACGGTTGTCAGTATAGTGTGACAAAATCGAGTGTGACGGTTGCCAGATTAATGTGACCAGATCGAGTGTAACGGTTGTCTGTATAAAGTGACCAGATCGAGTGTGACAGTTGTCAGTATAATGTGACCAGAGCAAGTGTGACGGTTGTCTGTATAAAGTGACCAGATCGAGGGTGACAGTTGTCAGTATAATGTGACCAGAGCGAGTGTGACGGTTGCCAGATTAATGTGACCAGATCGAGTGTGACCGTTGTCTGTATAAAGTGACCAGATCGAGTGTGACAGTTGTCAGTATGATGTGACCAGAGCAAGTGTGACGGTTGTCTGTATAAAGTGACCAGATCGAGTGTGTCAGTTGTCAGTATAATGTGACCAGAGCAAGTGTGACGGTTGTCTGTATAAAGGGACCAGATCGAGTGTGACAGTTGTCAGTGTAATGTGACCAGAGCGAGTGTGACGGTTGTCTGTATAATGTGACCAGATCGAGTGTTACGGTTGTCAGGATAATGTGACCAGATCGAGTGTGACGGTTGCCAGATTAATGTGACCAGATCGAGGGTGACCGTTGTCTGTATAAAGTGACCAGATCGAGTGGGACAGTTGTCAGTATAATGTGACCAGAGCAAGTGTGACGGTTGTCTGTATAAAGTGACCAGATCGAGTGTGACAGTTGTCAGTATGATGTGACCAGAGCAAGTGTGACGGTTGTCTGTATAAAGTGACCAGATCGAGGGTGACAGTTGTCAGTATAATGTGACCAGATCGAGTGTGACGGTTGTCAGTATGATGTGACAAAATCGAGTGTGACGGTTGTCAGATTAATGTGACCGAGTGGAGTGTCATTGTTGTTAGTATATTGTGACCTGATGGAGTGTTATGGTTGTCAGTATAACGTGACCAGGTGGAGTATGATTGTTGTCAGTATAATGTGACCTAGTGGAGTGTAATGGAGAAATTATGAAAAATACGTACGGAAATTAATATTATGTTCGTTTTTTAGCTATTAAATATAACACGGAGAACTGTCAGATAATATCAAGGCTTTTGTTTCAAAAGTCTCCCTGCTTTTGCCAGTGAATAGGTCTACAAATCCTCTTCACCATTTGTTTTCTGATTTAGAGGGTAGGGGAAATAAATATGTTATTACCCGTTTACATCAAGCGATGTCAATTGTCGATGTTTGGCTGTAATAATCTTTTGTGGAAAATATTCTAGAACCAAATAATTGTTAATTGTGTTTATGTGTACGAATAGTGGCTACTTACGAATGCCTGTGTGTGTCGATGTACCGACGCAGATACAATCTCCACTAGAACAGGCGAGGTTCAACCCGTTGTTGCAATTCGTGCTATCACAATCTGCAGTAGAGGTGCACGTCTCCGAATAAACCAAACCTTAAAAACATCAATGATAATTCCAGTAATTGGGGAACTTACGTTCGGGGTATTACAATAAGGGGGATACGCAATAGTATAAGGATGCGTATTTTAAGGGGAGCGATCATTATTCATAAATGTTGGGAAATATTAAAATTTATGTTTTCGCTTTTATAAATCAATCAACATTGTGAACTGAGAGCTCTTTTAAACAACTACCAACACGTATGACATTGTTTGTGCAGACGTAAAGGGTGTTATTATAGGGTGGCGAGAAGTAGATAGGCAGTCTCCCAGAAGGTAGCAATCGGGTGGTAGGTCCAATGTCAACCCATCACCTGTACGTCGTTGTTTTGTCCATCATCCGGATATTTAGATTATTATCTATAACCTCCTGTGTATTGACACAGTGATATCAACTATGCTCCATCAACACACCTATTACCCACTGCATGAACATAAGTGGCGACTACTATGGGAATTTCCCTTCCAAACTGGGGATTTGCGTTTGTGCCTTTCTTGGCTTTACCTCCCTCTTGTCTGATTTAAACGCCGTACACCCTTCCTTATCTTGGACAGCTCTTTCTCCCACCTTTCACAGGTGTGTCTCCCGTTTTAGCCGGGAAAGATTAGCTTGTCATCCCCTAGGGGGAGATAGCCTCGTGCCGATTAGCACGTGTTCGATTGTGACGTCATTAAAATGTGTCACTGGCAATTGTGACGTCATCAAAAGTGAATGACGATATGCATACCCCACATGTGTTTTTGTTTACAAACATACAACTGTCGGTGGAGTGCTGACTGAAATAATAGGATGGGAGAAAAATAATCATCTCCTACCTTGAGGGTCCCAACCCTTGGGGTGATATTTTTGGTTGTCTAACCCTCGGCAGAGCTTTGGGTTAGACAACCAAAAACATCACCCCTCGGGTTGGGGATATCCCGGTCACACCCTCAAGGTAGGGATAGATTCTATTAATCTTACACACAGGGAAATACAAACAATCGTCTTTCCAACTAGATCAGTATACCTCATATAAAAGTACCCTATAAACAAAGACCATGGTACATATACATCATCTCGTACCCAATACACAGATATATAACATACTCATACATCATCTCGTACCCAATACTCAAATATATAACGTACCCATACATCATTTCGTACACAATACTCAGGTATATAACATACCCATTGCATCATATAGTACACAATACCCAGGTATATAACATACCCATACATCATCTCGTACACAATACCCAGGTATATAACATACCCATACATCATCTCGTACACAATACCCAGGTATATAACATACCCATACATCATCTCGTACACAATACCCAGGTATATAACATACCCATACATCATCTCGTACACAATACCCAGGTATATAACATACCTATACATCATCTCGTACACAATACCCAGGTATATAACGTACCAATACATCATCTCGTACCCAATACTTAGGTATATAACATACCCATACATCATCTCGTACACAATACTTAGGTATATAACATACCAATACATCATCTCGTACACAATACTTAGGTATATAACATACCCATACATCATCTCGTACACACTTAGGTATATTCCATACCCATACATCATCTCGTACACAATACTTAGGTATATAGCATACCCTTTCATCATCTCGTACCCAATACACAGATATATAACATACCCATACACCATCTCGTACCCAATACTCAGATATGGAACTGGACTATAGTGAATTTCACGTGTACTTAGATCAGATATCAAATCCATATGTTTCGGTTTTTGTGCCTTCACATATAATATTTGTTTTTCATTTTCATACATTTACTTACATGCAGAAAGGGCAAGCACAGCTATCACAATGAAGGTCCTCATGATTGGTGTCGGGAGCAGGGCAGTGAATGTGAGGCATACCTTCACCGCCTTTTTATATGATACGGGGAGCGTCAAGTCTGGCGTTTTTCACACGACCCTGATCTTATATCTTGTCACACATGTTACGCAGAGCACGATTAACTTGTATCAAGTTTTCCAATGTTGGATGTTTTTCAAGTAAGTTATTTCCCCACCTGTCTGTGTAGAAGTGCAGCTCTGTTGTAATTACGATCTGCTTTTCGTTTGTGGCAGGTTTTACAAAGGTTTAACCACGGAATTAGGCTATCTAAGTCCGTGGTTTAACATGCCCTTCAAGTCCGGCATTAGTTGGAGTTTCCCTTTACCTAAATCGTTGGTGATGCGGACTCGGAAGCTGGAGGTCGCTGGTTCGATCCCCGTCGGAATCACACTGTGCCCTTCCCCCTCTCTCTCCCTCTCTCATATATTGATACAGTACACATAAAAACATCCAGCGCATAATTGATACAGTACATATAGAAACATCAATCCTATATATTGATACAGTACAGATAGAAACATCCAGCGCATAATTGATACAGTACATATAGAAACATCAACCCTATATATTGATACAGTACAGATAAAAACATCCACCTCGTATATTGATACAGTACACATAGAAAAAACCACCTTATATATTGATACAGTACATATAGAAACATCCACCCTATATATTGAAACAGTACATATAGACACATCCACCTTATATATTGATACAGTACATATAGAAATATCCACCCCATATATTGATACAGTACACATAGAAACATCAACCTTATATATTGATACAGTACATATAGAAACATCCACCTCGTATATTGATACAGTACACATAGAAACATCCACCTCGTATATTGATACAGTACACATAGAAACATACACCTTATATATTGATACAGTACATATAGAAACATCCACCTTATATATTGATACAGTATATATAGAAACATCCACCTCGTATATTGATACAGTACACATAGAAACATCCACCCTATATATTGGTACAGTACATATAGAAACATCCGCCTCGTATATTGATACAGTACACATAGAAACATACACCTTATATATTGATACAGTACATATAGAAACATCCACCTTATATATTGATACAGTACATATAGAAACATCCACCCTATATATTGAAACAGTACATATAGACACATCCACCTTATATATTGATACAGTACATATAGAAATATCCCCCCCATATATTGATCCAGTACACATAGAAACATCAACCTTATATATTGATACAGTACATATAGAAACAACCACCTCGTATATTGATACAGCACACATAGAAACATCCACCCTATATATTGATACAGTACATATAGAAATATCCTCCCCATATATTGATACACCAATCACCCCATATATTGAAACTGTACATATAGAAACATCCACCCCATATATTGATACAGTACATATAGAAACATCTAATTTATATATTGATACAGTACATATAGAATCATCCATCCCATATATTGATACAGTACAAATAGAAACATCCACCTCGTATATTGATACAGTACATATAGAAACATCCACCCTATATATTGATAGAGTACATATAGAAACATCCACCTCATATATTAATACAGTACATATAGAAACATCCACCTTATATATTGTTACAGTACATATAGAAACATCCACCTTATATATTGATACAGTACACATAGAAACATCCACATTATATATTGATACAGTACACATAGAAACATCCACCTCGTATATTGATACAGTACACATAGAAACATCCACATTATATATTGATACAGTACATATAGGAACATCCACCCGATATATTGATACAGTTCATATAGAAACATCCACCTCATATATTGATACAGTACACATAGAAACATCCACCTCGTATATTGATACAGTACACAGAGAAACATCCACCTCGTATATTGAAACAGTACACATATAAACATCAACCTCGTATATTGGTACAGTACACATAGAAACATCAACCTCGTATATTGATACAGTACACATAGAAACATCCACCCTATATATTGGTACAGTACATATAGAAACCTCCACCTCGTATATTGATACAGTGCACATGGAAACATCCACCTTAGATACAGTACACAGAGAAACATCCACCTCGTATATTGATACAGCACACATAGAAACATCCACCCTATATATTGGTACAGTACATATAGAAACCTCCACCTCGTATATTGATACAGTGCACATGGAAACATCCACCTTATATATTGATACAGTACATATAGGAACATCCCCCCGATATATTGATACAGTTCATATAGAACATCCACCTCATATATTGATACAGTACAGATAGAAACATCCACCTCGTATATAGTAATACAGTACACATAGAAACATCCACCTTGTATATTGATACCGTACACATAGAAACATCCACCTCATATATTGATACAGTACAGATAGAAGCATCCACCCCATATAGTACATATAGAAACATCCACCTTATATATTGATACAGTACACAAAGAAACATCCACCTCGTATATCGATACAGTACACATAGAAACATCCACCTCATATATCGATACAGTACACATAGAAACATCCACCTTGTGTATTGATACAGTACACATAGAAACATCAACCTCGTATATAGTGATACAGTACACATAGAAACATCAACCTCGTATATAGTGATACAGTACACATAGAAACATCCACCTCTTATATTGATACAGTACAGATAGAAACATCCACCTCGTATATAGTAATACAGTACACATAGAAACATCCACCTTATATATTGATACAGTACACAAAGAAACATCCACCTCGTATATTGATACAGTACACATAGAAACATCAACGTCTTATATTGATACAGTACACATATAAACATCAACCTCTTAGATAGATACAGTACACATATAAACATCAACCTAGTATATTGGTACAGTACACATAGAAACATCAACCTCGTATATAGTGATACAGTACACATAGAAACATCCACCCTATATATTGGTACAGTACATATAGAAACCTCCACCTCGTATATTGATACAGTGCACATGGAAACATCCACCTTAGATACAGTACACAGAGAAACATCCACCTTATATATTGATACAGTACACAAAGAAACATCCACCTCGTATATTGATACAGCACACATAGAAACATCCACCCTATATATTGGTACAGTACATATAGAAACCTCCACCTCGTATATTGATACAGTGCACATGGAAACATCCACCTTAGATACAGTACACAGAGAAACATCCACCTCGTATATTGATACAGTACACAGAGAAACATCCACATTATATATTGATACAGTACATATAGGAACATCCACCCGATATATTGATACAGTTCATATGGAAACATCCACCTCATATATTGATACAGTACACATTGACCTTATATATTGATACAGTACATATAGGAACATCCACCCGATATATTGATACAGTTCATATGGAAACATCCACCTCATATATTGATACAGTACAGATAGAAACATCCACCTCGGATATAGTGATACAGTACACATAGAAACATCCACCTCTTATATTGATACAGTACAGATAGAAACATCCACCCAATATATTGTTACATGATACATAGACACATCCACCTCATAATTGATACAGTACACATAGAAACATCCACCCCATCCACATTATATATTGATACAGTACATATAGGAACATCCACCCGATATATTGATACAGTTCATATAGAACATCCACCTCATATATTGATACAGTACACATAGAAACATCCACCCAATATATTGTTACATGATACATAGACACATCCACCTCATAATTGATACAGTACATATAGAAACATCCAACAAATATATTGATACAGAACACATAGAAACATCCACCTCATAATTGATACAGTACACATAGAAACATCCACCTTATATATTGATACAGTACACAAAGAAACATCCACCTCGTATATTGATACAGTACACATAGAAACATCCACCACATATATTGATACAGTACACATAAAAACATCCACCTTATATATTGATACAATACACAAAGAAACATCCACCTTATATATTGATACAGTACACATAGAAACATCCACCCCAAATATTGATTCAGTACATATAGAAACATCCACTTTATATATTGATACAGTACATATAGAAACATCCAAGCCATATATTGATACAGTACACATAGAAACATCCACCTCGTATATTGATACAGTACACATAGAAACATCCACCTCGTATATTGATGCACTACACATAGAAACATCCGCCTCATATATTGATACAGTACACATAGAAACATCCACCTCATATATTGATACAGTGCAGATAGAAACATCCAATCCATATATTGATACAGTACCCATAGAAACATCCACCTCGTATATAGTGATACAGTACATATAGAAACATCCACCTCATATATTGATACAGTACACATAGAAACATCCACCTAATATATTGATACAGTACAGATAGAAACATCCACCTCGTATATTGATACAGTACAAATAGAAACATCCACCTCATATACTGATACAGTACACATAGAAACCTCCACCTCATATATTGATACAGCACACATAGAAACAGCCACCTCATATATTGATACAGCACACATAGAAACAGCCACCTCATATATTGATACAGTACACATTGAAACATCCACCTCACATATTGATACAGTACACAGATAAGCATCCACCTCATATATTGATACAGTACAGATAGAAGCATCCACCCCATATATTGATACATTACACATATAAACATCAATCTCGTATATTGATACAGTNACATAGAAACATCCACCCTATATATTGGTACAGTACATATAGAAACCTCCACCTCGTATATTGATACAGTGCACATGGAAACATCCACCTTATATATTGATACTGTACATATAGAAACATCCACCTCGTATATTGATACAGTACACATAGAAACATCCACCTTATATATTGATACAGTACATATAGAAACATCCACCTTATATATTGATACAGTACACATAGAAACATCCACCTCGTATATTGATACAGCATACATAGAAACATCCACCTTTAT
>NW_018406955.1:788812-789255 GCF_002113885.1 Mizuhopecten yessoensis | reverse complement strand
AGAAACATCCACCTCGTATATTGATAGAGTACACATAGAAACATCCACCTCATTGTTGATAAGTACAAATAGAAACATCCACCTCATATATTGATACAGTACACATAGAAACATATACCTTGTATATTGATACAGTACAAATAGAAACATCCCCCTCGTATATTGATAGAGTACACATAGAAACATCAACCTTGTATATTGATACAGTACACATACAAACATCCACCTCATATTAATTGATACAGTACATATAGAAACATCCACCTCATAATTGATGCAGTACACATAGAAACAGCCACCTCATATATTGATACAATACACATAGAAACATCCGCCTCATATATTGATACAATACACATAGAAACATCCACCTTGTATATTGATACAGTACACATAGAAACATCCACCTTATATATCGATACAGTCCGCATAGAAACATCAAA
>NW_018406955.1:788292-788434 GCF_002113885.1 Mizuhopecten yessoensis | reverse complement strand
AAACATCCACCTTATATATTGATACAGTACATATAGAAACATCCAGCCCATATATTGATACAGTACACATAGAAACATCCACCCCATATATTGATACAGTACACATAGAAACATCCACCTTATATATTGATATAGTACACAT
>NW_018406955.1:779972-787933 GCF_002113885.1 Mizuhopecten yessoensis | reverse complement strand
CATATATTGATACAGTACACATAGAAACATCCACCCCATATATTGATACAGTACACATAGAAACATCCACCTTATATATTGATATAGTACACATACAAACATCCACCTCGTATATTGATACAGTACACATAGAAACATCCACCCCATATATTGATACAGTACACATAGAAACATCCACCTTATATATTGATACAGTACACATGGAAACATCCACCCGATATATTGATACACTACACATAGAAACATCAATGTTTACAAATTAATACAGTAGGCAAAGAAACGGTTAAATGACGTCACCTCAGACAACGCCTCAGTAGACCTATTACGATCGTGTTCTGTCTGTTGTCGTGCATCCTTAGCGAATTCACTTTTCCGACCCTCACAAAACCACGGAGCTGGGGCTGGCTAAAAAGTTCAATAATCGTCTCCCACGGGCCCAAAAATACTAGAATCAACCACTATTGAAGGGGGGAAGGCTGGGCTTCACCATATTACTTAATTATTTCACTTTTTACTGTTGTCTGGTAATTTCAAGTTTTATATAAGGTTTACGTTGGTCACTCCGCGACACCATTTTGTTGGTGAAACCACAGTCAAAAACCCGTGTTGTCACTACAACAAATAACAATTGTATTGCAATTAAGAGATCGTTGAATGCCTGTTGACCGCTTGTGGTGCAGTACGCATCAAATTGTTAATTTGACGTTAAACCTAATACAACCAAACACTGGTACAATACGAATGTTAACTAAAAACACACTTTCTATTTTGTTCACACTTTCTATTTTTTTATTTTCACTTGTATATTACCGATAGAAGTGTCCTGCTTGCGATTAGAAAACACGAATGATCCAAGTGTAGCTAAAAGGTGTGGACATGTTCACTGGGGTCAGGGTCTGTTTCCTATCGGAACGATATATTTAGACAAAATACCTTATCGATTCGACAACCTTGTCACGACTGTACTATCTAGTGGGTTAACTTAAGTAGGGTTCTTTCCTTGAGTCGGTCATGATTCTGCTCGAAAAACCATCACACCGTTACCACTGTCTCCTTTGCCATGCTATTTCCTCAATAAGCAGACAATCCCATGCTTAACTGTAGCGTTCAGCTAATAACCTGAAACCAATACAACAATTCGTTTGTATTCCTATTTACAACTAATATAGATTCTGTGCCTATATTCTGTGTGCACTTGTTAAAATTCTTAATCAACTATTAACAACGTGTCACTATTGTAACATTGTTTGTTATTACTGCAATGCTTATCTGTAAGTTCTTGTTGTGGTTACCGATATCACAGGGACCTGAACATTTGTTACAGCTTTTTCTGGACCTAAAGTAGTGTTCATGGTAATTTGTGTAGGGAGTTAAGATCAATTTTCGGTTAAAATGCCACCCTTATGATACCATGGTACATACTATAATACCATGTTACGAATATGGTACATACCATCATTAGGGTGGCACTTTTACCGAAAATTGATCTCAACCTCTAAAGCGTCTAAACTTACCATGAACACCTCAGTTAAGTTCCAAATATGGCTGTAACAAATATGATGGGAAATTGGAAGCATTTACCATAGAGTTCAAACCTTCATTAAAAATAGCAAAGAGTCAATGGTTACAACTTAATAGCTGTTGTCGTCCCTTTTCTTTTTCTTTTCTTTTTCTCAAAGTCTCGCTCTCTCCTCCTTTGCGCAGACGTAAAAAAACATATTATTTGTGTGTTGAAGGACTTTTAATAACTGGGTAGACGTAATTAGAACAAAGGGCCCAATGGGCCTGTATCGCTCACCTGGTATTAATCTCACAATTGTAACGTGAAAAGTCGACTCAAATAAGGCTACATGCAAATATCAGTGTCTTGACTCAGTCTTTAGAAAAACCTGTTAAAAGTTTTAGATACATTTGACCACTGTGACCTTGAAAGTCAAACAGCGACATTAAGTTGAACAAACTTTATAGCCCTTCATCCCAGAATGCAATTTGTGAAATATCACCACCCTATACCTGTTGTTTATACATAATTGACCAGATGCGACCTTGAAAATGTGTCAAGGTCATTCACATGAACAATCGTGATAGCTCCTCATCTAAGCATGTTACTGGTCACATATCACCATCTTTACATTTTGGCTATTCAAAAATCATCTATTTTTTTTTACACCTTTCATCCCTGCATGCTACTGGCTAAATATTATCATCCTAGCCATCTTTTTGTTTAGGAGAAGTCTTCTTAGTTTTTGACATATTTGACCCTTATGACCTTAAATATGGATGAAGGTCATTTATTTGATCAAACTTGGTAGCCCTTCGTGCCAGCATGTTACTAGCCAGATATTCTTCATAAGTCGTTTGAAGGGTTTTAAAGACATCTGACCCCTGTGACCTTGAATATGACCGAAGGTCCTTCATTTGAACACATTGGAGCCATTCATCCAAGCATGCTTCTGGCCAAATATCACAACCCTAGGCCTCTATGTTATTCTTGGAGATTTTAAACATATCTGACCTATGTGACCTTGAATAGAAGTCAATGTCATCCATTTGAAACTTGGTAGCCCTTTATCCCAGTATGTTCATGGCAAAATATCATCATCCTGGGCATTTTGGTTATTCAGAAGAAATCGTTTAAATATTTTAAACATATTTGGCCACTGTGACATTGAATATAAATCAAAGTAATTCATTTAAACAAACGTGGTAGTCCTTCATCCAAGTACGTTACTGGCCAAATGTCAACATTCTTCGTTTTTTGGTTGTTCTTCAGAGATTGTTTAAAGATTGCAATTGGCCAAATATCATGATCCGAGGCCTTTTGGTTATTCAGAAGAAGTTGTTTAAAGTAAAAAGATGACACTGGACGGACGGATGCCGCATCACGGCATAAGCACACTTGGCCCTTCGGGCCAGTTGAGCTAACAAGAGGTCCAAGGGCCTTAGCGGTCACCTGAGTTATATCATATGTACTGGAAGCTTTATTTTATTGTTTAGATGTCATGTGGAAATCAGCATGTAAACTAAGTGAAATACAATACTTGTCATGTCATCAAAGGATAAGAATTTTAAAAATATTGGTTAATGTTCCCTTTAGGGCCCCACCCTAGCCCCTGGGGATGGGGCAGGAATTTCATATATATATATATGCCAAATACCCTCATCCACCAAAGATGAATCTGACCAAGTTTGAATAATTTTCTGCTGAAAATGGATAAAATATACCCAAAAGTGTTATTTCCCTATATAAACTATAGTAAACTTTACCCCCTCCCCAAGGGGAAACATATGGCTCTGGAATTGACAATTTCAATAAAGCTCATGATGATCTTTCTATCCATGCACTGAAATTGACTACCTCTAAGTCTGGAGAAGAAGAGTTTTGAAATATTGGTTAATTTTCCCTTTGGGGCCCGCTCTGGCCCCTAGGGTTGGGGTAGGAATCCCAATTTTACATTTTAAAACCATCTTCCTCCAAGGATATAATTCTCACTAAGTAAGAATAATTTCCTACAGAAAATTGTAACAAGAGGCCCAAGAGGGCCTGTATCGCCTTCCTGAATATTTAAGCAGTCATAGCAAAATATTCTCATTAAATATTATATTGCACTAAAAATATTTCCCTCGCAAACTTTGTTGGCTCCATCTGTTGAAACTACCAGCAAAATATTATTACAAGATTCTATGCTTTTTGATTCTTCAGAAGTTGCTTGACATATTTTCCCCTGTGACCTTGTAAGTAGGTCAATGTCATTTTCCTTCTCAAATTGGTAAGCTCTATTCCAAAAGCTACCAGCCACATCTTATGAATCCATTCCTTTTAGTTCTTAAGAACAAATCCATTAAAATGTTGTTGACCTCTGTGACCTTGAAAGTAGGTCAAGGTCACTTTCATTCGCAAACTTTGTTGGGCTCTTTCCCAGGAAATAACCAGCCGAATATTAAGGTTCTATAACTTCCAGTTCTTCAGAAGAAGTCATTTGAAGTGTTTGACATATCTGCCTCATGTGACCTTAAAAGTAGGTCAAACTAATTTTCTTCCTCAAACTTTGTTGGGCTTTATCCCAGAAAGCCACCAGCCCAATATAAAGATTCTATACCTCTCAGTTCTTCAGAAGAAGTCATTTGAACCTTTTGACACATTTGATCCCTGTGACCTTGAAAGTAGGTCAAGGTAATTTTCATTCTCATCCTTTGTTAAGCTTCATCCCAGGAACCTATCAGCCAAATATGAAGATTCTATACCTTTTAGTTCTTCAGAAGAAGTCGTTTGAAGATTTTGACATACTTGACCCCTGTGACCTTTAAAGTAGGTCAAGGTCATTTTCGTTCTCAAACTTTGTAGGGCTCCTACTAGCAAAGCTTTCAGCCAAATATTATGACTCTAAGCCTGTCCGTTCTTCAGAAGAATATGTTTAAAGGAAAAGTTGACGAACGGACAGACGGCCGGACGGACGACGACGCCGCATCACGACATAAGCTCACTTGCCCTTCGGGCAGGTGAGCTAATAATATACCCAAAAGTGCTGTTTCCCTATATAAACTATAGTAAACTTTACCCTCTCCCCAAGAGAGAACGGATTGCTCGGGGGTCCTGAAATTAATTTACAATTTAAATAAAGCCCCTGATGATCTTTCCATCCATGCAGAGAAAAATGACTGTTGTACCTATGAGTCTGGAGAAGAAGATTTTTGAAATATTGGTTAATTTTCCCTTTTGGGCCCCGCCCTGGCCCCTAGGGTTGGGGTAAGAATCCCAATTTTACAATTTAAAACTATCTCACTCCAAGGATAATTCTCACCAAGTAAGAATAATTTCCTACATAAAGTTGTAAAAATATACCCAAAAGTGTTGTTTCCCTATATAAACTAAAGTCAACGTTACCCCCTCCACAAGGGAGAACGGATAGCTTAGGTGACCTAAAAATGATAAGTGTTGATAAGTTATAAGTTGCACTTGCTTTGTATCTGATATCATTTTTTCTGTTAATGAACTTATATAATGTACATCGGCGATATCACTTCCTGTAACATATCTGCGATATAATTTCCTATGCAAAGCTAGTAACTGTACCTGTGTGATGTTAATTTATGACAGTCCTGGGTAAAGCCAGTAACTGTGTGATGTTAGTGTATGACTGTCCTGTGTAAAGCCGGTAACTGTACCTGTGTGATGTCAGTTTATGACTGTCCTGTGTAAAGCCAGTAACTGTGTGATGTCAGTTTATGACTGTCCTGTGTAAAGCTAGTAACTGTACCTGTGTGATGTCAGTGTATGACTGTCCCGTGTAAAGCCAGTATCTGTACCCGTGTGATGTCAGTTTATGACTGTCCCGTGTAAAGCCAGTAACTGTACCTGGGTATGTCAGTGTATGACTGTCCCGAGTAAAGCCAGTAACTGTACGTGTGTGATGTCAGTGTATGACTGTCCTGTGTAAAGCCGGTAACTGTACCTGAGTGATGTCAGTTTATGACTGTCCTGTGTAAAGGCAGTAACTGTACCTGTGTGATGTCAGCTTATGACTGTCCTGTGTAAAGCCAGTAACTGTGCCTGTGTGATGTCAGCTTATGACTGTCCCGTGTAAAGCCAGTAACTGTACCTGTGTGATGTCAGTTTATGACTGTCCTGTGTAAAGCCAGTAACTGTACCTGTGTGATGTCAGCTTATGACTGTCCCGTGTAAAGCCAGTAACTGTACCTGTGTATGTCAGTGTATGACTGTCCCGAGTAAAGCCAGTAACTGTACCTGTGTGATGTCAGTGTATGACTGTCCTGTGTAAAGCCAGTAACAGTGTGATGTCAGTGTATGACTGTCCTGTGTAAAGCCAGTAACTTTACCTGTGTGATGTCAGTTTATGACTGTCCCGTGTAAAGCCAGTAACTGTACCTGTGTGATGTCAGTTTATGACTCTCCTGTGTAAAGCCAGTAACTGTACCTGTGTGATGTCAATGTATGACTGTCCTGTGTAAAGCCAGTAACTTTGCCTGTGTGATGTCAGTTTATGACTGTCCCGTGTAAAGCCAGTAACTGTACCTGTGTGATGTCAATGTATGACTGTCCTGTGTAAAGCCAGTAACTTTGCCTGTGTGATGTCAGTTTATGACTGTCCCGTGTAAAGCCAGTAACTGTACCTGTGTGATGTCAGTTTATGACTCTCCTGTGTAAAGCCAGTAACTGTACCTGTGTGATGTCAATGTATGACTGTCCTGTGTAAAGCCAGTAACAGTGTGATGTCCGTGTATGACTGTCCTGTGTAAAGCCAGTAACTTTGCCTGTGTGATGTCAGTTTATGACTGTCCCGTGTAAAGCCAGTAACTGTACCTGTGTGATGTCAATGTATGACTGTCCTGTGTAAAGCCAGTAACTTTGCCTGTGTGATGTCAGTTTATGACTGTCCCGTGTAAAGCCAGTAACTGTACCTGTGTGATGTCAATGTATGACTGTCCTGTGTAAAGCCAGTAACAGTGCGATGTCAGTGTATGACTGTCCTGTGTAAAGCCAGTAATTGTAACTGTGTGATGTCAGTTTATGACTGTCCTGTGTAAAGCCAGTAACTGTTCCTGTGTGATGTCAGTTTATGACTGTCCTGTGTAAAGCCAGTAGCTGTAACAGTGTGATGTCAGTTTATGACTGTCCTGTGTAAAGCCAGTAACTGTATCTGGGTGATGTCAGTTTATGGCCGTCCTGTGTAAAGCCAGTAACTGTACTTGTGAGATGTCAGTGTATGACTGTCCTGTGTAAAGCCAGTAATTGTAACTGTGTGATGTCAGTTTATGACTGTCCTGTGTAAAGCCAGTAACTGTGTGATGTCAGTGTATGACTGTCCTGTGTAAAGCGAGTAACTGTAACTGTGTGATGTCAGTTTATGACTGTCCTGTGTAAAGCCAGTAGCTGTGTGATGTCAGTGTATGACTGTCCTGTGTAAAGCGAGTAACTGTAACTGTGTGATGTCAGTTTATGACTAGCCAGTATCTGTACCCGTGTGATGTCAGTTTATGACTGTCCCGTGTAAAGCCAGTAACTGTACCTGTGTGATGTCAGTGTATGACTGTCCTGTGTAAAGCCAGTAACTGTAACAGTGTGATGTCATTTTAAGGCTGTCCTGTGTAAAGCCAGTAACTGTACCTGTGTGATGTCAGTTTTTGACTGTCCTGTGTAAAGCCAGTAACTGTAACTGTGTGATGGCAATTTATGTTTGTCCTGTGTAAAGCCAGTAACTGTAACTGTGTGATGTCATTTTATGACTGTCCCGTGTAAAGCCAGTAACTGTATCTGTGTGATGTCAGTTTATGGCCGTCCTGTGTAAAGCCAGTAACTGTACCTGTGTGATGTCAATGTATGACTGTCCTGTGTAAAGCCAGTAACAGTGTGATGTCAGTGTATGACTGTCCTGTGTAAAGCCAGTAACTGTACCTGTGAGATGTCAGTGTATGACAGTCCTGTGTAAAGCCAGTAACTGTAACTGTGTGATGGCCATTTATGTTTGTCCTGTGTAAAGCCAGTAACTGTAACTGTGTGATGTCATTTTATGACTGTCCCGTGTAAAGCCAGTGACTGTAACTGTGTGATGGCAATTTATGTTTGTCCTGTGTAAAGCCAGTGCCTGTAACTGTGTGATGTTAGTTTATGACTGTCCTGCGTAAAGCCAGTAACTGTGAGAGGTCAGTGTATGACTGTCCTGTGTAAACCCAGTAACAGCGTGATGTCAGTGTATGACTGTCCCGTGTAAAGCCAGTGACTGTAACTGGGTGATGGCCATTTATGTTTGTCCTGTGTAAAGCCAGTGACTGTAACTGTGTGATGTTAGTTTATGACTGTCCTGTGTAAAGCCAGTAACTGTACCTGTGTGATGTCATTTCATGACTGTCCTGTGTAAAGTCAGTAACTGTAACAGTGTGATGTCAGTTTATGACTGTCCTGTGTAAAGCCAGTAACTGTAACAGTGTGATGTCAGTTTATG
>NW_018406955.1:706740-777790 GCF_002113885.1 Mizuhopecten yessoensis | reverse complement strand
GCCAGTAACTGTAACTGTGTGATGTCAGTTTATGGCCGTCCTGTGTAAAGCCAGTAACTGTAACTGTGTGATGTCAGTTTATGACTGTCCTGTGTAAAGCCAGTAACTGTGTGATGTCAGTGTATGACTGTCTTGTGTAAAGTCAGTAACTGTACCTGTGTGATGTCAGTTTATGACTGTCCTGTGTAAAGCCAGTAACTGTATCTGTGTGATGTCAGTATGTAACTTTAATTCAAAAAAAGAGGTTCAAGGGCCTAGAATCAGTCACCTTGCTATTTTGGGGGGCTGGTATTGAAACTCATAGTAGCTTGGGAGGAGAGCCCCAAATAGAGATGACGCTATAATCACAATTTGGTGAAACCTGTCACATTTTGAGATGAAATTGTTTTAAGTAAATCCATCCGTCTGACCCGACTCCTCTGCTCCCAGAAGGTTCAGTCTCATTATTTGTGGAACTTTAAATTCCATGGGGATAGGCTGTTCTTACAAAATTGGGTTGAAATCTGCTGAGTAGTTTGGGAAAATGTTATTTTTCTAAAGCAAATCAGTTTTCTGAACACCATGCCTCTGCCCTTGGGAGGGTCAGCCAGGGTCATGAACTAAGTCGCAGGTTGGTTGCAAAGTGCCAATTAGCTAGGACGATGATAACAAATAGGTAATTTGATTTCTTTTGACTTCAACACTAATGAAGGTGAAAAACACTGTGAAGCAGGTGAGCTTACAATGTCGCATATCAGGTTCATACAACAGGTTCAAACTAATCTCTTTGGTTGGTGTCTTATTTAGGTACTTCCTGAAGAGTTCATGTTACCATACTGGTCACAGAAGTTGATGTTGCTAAGTAATTCTTCCACCCTTCACAGGTGTGTCTCCTGTTTTAGCAGGGGAAGATCAGCTTGTCACCCCCTAGGGGGAGATAGCCTCGTGCCAATTAGCAAGTGTTCATTAAAATGCGTCATCAGTAATTGTGACGTCATCAAAAGTGAATGAAGATATGCATACCCCACATGTGTTTTTGTTTACAAACATGGCAGACTACGGTCAGTGGAGTTGTGACTGAAATTAATAAGATGGGAAAAAAATAATCATCCCCTACCTTGAGAGTGTAACAGAGAAATCTCCAACCCTCAGGGTGATATTTTTTGGTTGTCTAACCCTCAGCAGAGCCTAGGGTTAGACAACCAAAAAACATCACCCTGAGGGTTGGAGATTTCTCTGTCACACTCTATTCTATTAAAGTCCACAACCAATTACCCTCTGGGTGTTTTAAAGCACAACAATCTTTTGAAGCTGAGGGCAATATTGTGATACTGCTCTGTAGGAAATACACCTCAGAACACTGTTTTTTAAACCACAAACCTTGTAAGAAACAAAAAACACTTTTCGAAAAAAATTACAGGATTTGTTTTATTTTACGTTAGTAATCTACATAATTTACAATCTAGATTAACAGTGGTAAAAGTTATCACAATGATAATACATACCATACATACATTATGGTAATTAACAGTAGCCATGGGTACCTGACAAGGGGAAGTAAGCAGCCCTTCTCCATACGACAACCAAAATGATAGGTGGCAGCACAGATTGGTACACATATCATACCTTGTTCACTATAGTACCCACCTACAGTACCATCATCCTTTTATACAGCTAATAGGGTGAATATGGCTCAGAGTACAGACAGGCAAAAACATGGTTACCTTAACAGTAAGGCAACCATTTCATCTGTATCATGTGAACAGTTGCCTAAATACTGACAAGAAAACCATACCTTTTCCAACCCCACTCCAGTCCACTGTTAGACTGCAAATAGAAAACTACTAAACATTCACTCAAGTACCAGATCAGACTGCAACCTGATTGACAGTGAAATGATCAAAAAGTTACAAATCATTGTTGAAATGATTTTATTTTGTTGGAATGATATAATGATCCTGATGACAACAATGGCAAGAAGATGAAGATAGAAAAATGAAAATGATGACATCATGAGAGTTACAAACTATGATTCACGTCATGTTATCCCGGTTCACATTCAGTGTCTGGCTATAGGGACGCCCGTCACATGTAGCTTGTGACTATTCTAAGTAACCATGCATATGTGACTGGTCTTAGTACCTGTGTTACATGTGACTGTTCTTATTAACTGTGTCACATGTGACTGGTCTTAGTACCTGTGTTACATGTGACTGTTCTTATTAACTGTGTCACATGTGACTGTTCTTATTAACTGTGTTACATGTGACTGTTCTTATTAACTGTGTCACATGCGACTGTTCTTAGTACCTGTGCCACATGCGACTGTTCTTAGTACCTGTGTCACATGCGACTGTTCTTAGTTCCTGTGTCACATGCGACTGTTCTTAGTTCCTGTGTCACATGCGACTGTTCTTAGTTCCTGTGTCACATGCGACTGTTCTTAGTTCCTGTGTCACATGCGACTGTTCTTAGTTCCTGTGTCACATGCGACTGTTCTTAGTTCCTGTGTCACATGCGACTGTTCTTAGTTCCTGTGTCACATGCGACTGTTCTTAGTTCCTGTGTCACATGCGACTGTTCTTAGTTCCTGTGTCACATGCGACTGTTCTTAGTTCCTGTGTCACATGCGACTGTTCTTAGTTCCTGTGTCACATGCGACTGTTCTTAGTTCCTGTGTCACATGCGACTGTTCTTAGTTCCTGTGTCACATGCGACTGTTCTTAGTTCCTGTGTCACATGCGACTGTTCTTAGTTCCTGTGTCACATGCGACTGTTCTTAGTTCCTGTGTCACATGCGACTGTTCTTAGTACCTGTGTCACATGTGACTGTTCTTAGTTCCTGTGTCACATGCGACTGTTCTTAGTACCTGTGTCACATGCGACTGTTCTTAGTTCCTGTGTCACATGTGACTGTTCTTAGTTCCTGTGTCACATGCGACTGTTCTTAGTACCTGTGTCACATGTGACTGTTCTTAGTTCCTGTGTCACATGTGACTGTTCTTAGTTCCTGTGTCACATGCGACTGTTCTTAGTTCCTGTGTCACATGTGACTGTTCTTAGTTCCTGTGTCACATGTGACTGTTCTTAGTACCTGTTTCGCATGTGACTTGTCTCGGTACCTGTGTCACATGTGACTGGTCTTAGAACCTGTGTTACATGTGACTGGTCTTAGAACCTCTGTTACATGTGACTGGTCTTAGTACCTGTGTCACATGTAGCTTGATAAAATTCCAGCCATATTTATTTGACATGATCACTTCTTTATGATTGATCATTGTACCAGTGGCCACAAAATGGAAACGCCCAGGCCAGAAGTAAATTTAATATCATACACGTCCTATGACGTCACAGAGAGTATTTTATGAACATAGACCTCACAACCAAGTTGCCATGGCAAACAACATTTATCTTGAGACACACTTGGTAAACCATCTTTTGGATGTACACTTATTCTTAAATAATTGCATTTTTTCTGTTTATGAACTTTAAAACAGTATATGTAAGGTAATTTAAAAAATAGGCCCAGTAGAACTTTAATTTAAGTTTAAAATAGTTTTTCAAAATGGTGGCCGTGGTAGCCATATTGGATTTCTGATCGACCCAAAAAATAATAACACTTTGTCAGGACCATGAGTCTATCTTTCCTACCAAGTTTCAATTAAATCAGCCCGGTAAAACTTGACTTTAAGTTTGAAATAGTTTTTCAAAATGGCGACCAGCTTAAGTTGAAAATGTAAAATGTTAACGGACGATGGACGAAGACGGATAGCAATAGGTCACTTGAGCTAAAAGCTCAGGTGACCTAAAAAAACAGCCATGTTAATTCATTTCCCCAGAATTAAACAATAAAACTTGCAAGGACAGTAAGCATTGTCTGGGAAGAGTTCCACTGGCATAAATTTTATCTTGTTAGTATTTATAATTGGTCTATTCAACTACCAACATGACAGAAAAAATATAATTATTAAATGTAAAACATCTTTTTAAAAATGATGCTACAATACTATAAACTAGACTGTCAGGTAGGAGTGCTTATCAAATACCACAGTAACAGTGTTTACCCAAATCATCCAGTTTATACGCACTTGGAACAGAGCTCGCACATTTTATCGAAATTGAAATAGATAAATGCACAAAAAAACGCTGGACAATGAATCGTGAAGGACACATAAACTACAGCACTTTTGAACGGCTTACTATCCACATTGCCAGGGTTTAACTATGAGATCAGTGGGAACAAATATGGACTACTGAATAGGTGTGGACAGAGAAACGCACTTACACACATTCTCTTCATCGCCATGTAGTGACAGCAACTGGTGGACTGACACCACAGTAAATACTTTCCATCAGTAACTTACATACCTCTGTCTACCACTTCAGTAAATACCCAGTGTTAGGAACTTACATACGTCTGTCTACCACTTCAGTAAATACCTTCTGTCAGGAACTTACATACCTGTCTACCACTTCAGTAAATACCCAGTGTCAGGAACTTACATACCTGTCTACCACTTCAGTAAATACCCAGTGTCAGGAACTTACATATGTCTGTCTACCACTTCAGTAAATACCCAGTGTTAGGAACTTACATATGTCTGTCTACCACTTCAGTAAATACCCAGTGTTAGGAACTTACATACGTCTGTCTACCACTTCAGTAAATACCTTCTGTCAGGAACTTACATAACTGTCTACCACTTCAGTAAATACCCAGTATCAGGAACTTACATACCTGTCTACCACTTCAGTAAATACCAAGTGTCAGGAACTTACATACCTGTCTACCACTTCAGTAAATACCCAGTGTCAGGAACTTACATATGTCTGTCTACCACTTCAGTAAATACCCAGTGTTAGGAACTTACATATGTCTGTCTACCACTTCAGTAAATACCTTCTGTCAGGAACTTACATACCTGTCTACCACTTCAGTAAATACCCAGTATCAGGAACTTACATACCTGTCTACCACTTCAGTAAATACCAAGTGTCAGGAACTTACATACCTCTGTCTACCACTTCAGTAAATACCCAGTGTCAGGAACTAACATACCTGTCTACCACTTCAGTAAATTTAAATACCTTCTGTCAGTAACTAACATTCCTTCGTCTACCACTTCAGTAAATACCTCCCGTCAGTAAACCTACATACTTCTCTCTGCCTCCCTCAACTGTCATCCATGCAACTCAAAGATCACAGAAAAATAATAACAATTAAAAAAATGAAGCATTTAACAATGAATAATTTATGCAATAAGACAACAACATTAACAAAGAGCGTCTCAATCTTTCATCACTACTACAAATAGCTATAGAGTAATGTTAATATCATGCGAGGCCTATAATTAATAACACTTTAGTAGATACAACCTTTCAGAGATAGCAATTTGTTTATACCAGAATTAAAGCTAAGGCTATTCCACCTTATACCTGTGTTTTGTGTAAGGGTTAAGGTTACTATACAAGTTGTACCTGTGTTTTGTGTTGGGGTTAAGGTTACTATACAAGTTATACCTGTGTTTTGTGTTAGGGTTAAGGTTACTATATGAGTTATACCTGTGTTTTGTGTAAGGGTTAAGGTTACTATACAAGTTGTACCTGTGTTTTGTGTAAGGGTTAAGGTTACTATATAAGTTGTACCTGTGTTTTGTGTTGGGGTTAAGGTTACTATACGAGTTGTACCTGTGTTTTGTGTTAGGGTTAAGGTTACTATACGAGTTGTACCTGTGTTTTGTGTAAGGGTTAAGGTTACTATACGAGTTATACCTGTGTTTTGTGTTGGGGTTAAGGTTACTATACGAGTTGTACCTGTGTTTTGTGTTGGGGTTAAGGTTATATAATACCATACAAAATATAACTATGATTTGTGAAGTTATATCTCTTAAATGATATTTTATAACTGCTTACCATTGTTTTGGAATCATACCTATGTTATTACCTTATTACATATATGGTTATTATTGTTATTTTACAGGTTTCTTAAACACTTGTTGGAAAAAGAGAGGCAGGCAGGTCGGAGAAGCATATTCAGTTAATAAGGTTTTTGTGAACAATCTCATCTGAGTTTAAGCTGAAGTCTTGCTATAAGCATTCTTAACTTAATTGTCCACACCAAAACAAAACAAGCATCTTTTCATAAAGTTAGCTTCATTCAACTGAAAACCTCCTGAAATGTTTTTTTTAAAAATGATTTCAATAGTTTATGTTAAAAAAATAAAGAGAAAAAAAAATGCCAAAGTTTGAAGTGTGAATTTCTTCAGAATAAGGTTGACAGGAGAGTCCTTTTCACGAAAACATCATCTGCTCAGAATAAATAACAATGATAAACACAAAATGATCTGGCATTGTGATATAAAAAAATCTTTAAGGGCCATCACAGGGCTCTTATTTGTTTTTGTTATCTATATTTTCTAACATTTTTAATAAAAATTACATTATATACAATAGTGTACAAATTTGTTATACAGATTGTATTTACACAACTCTATTTACAAAGAAATGTTTTTATGTATTGATATATTTTTTTTTCTCTCTCAAAGTTTATACAACTAGTTTAAATAATCTAACATTTCACAGCAGCTTCCAAGCAATGTCAGTCATCTTATAATTGGTTAACCCACCCTTCCTTCCCACCACCAGCCTTTCTTTTCCCACCATCAACCCTCCTTTTCCACCATAAACAGTCATCTTGTTTGGCTAGAAAATTATTCTTTTCCACCATAATTAATTTTGATGTATTAATCCCAGTCAAAGGGGAGTAACTCTCCATCCTAATCCATTTTGTTAACTTTGATCAAGAAGCAGGTTAAAAGAAGGAAATACAAAGACTTTAAAAAATCAATTGTTAAAATGAACTGACATTGCCTTTTTTGTGACTAAAGATATAAATCATGCAAAAACAAAATCGCAAAAAATATATATTAAATGCAAATTGCTCTAACAACATTATTGCACATTTGTGTGAAAACCCCACTTTAAAATAGAATACAGTTATTGTAAACCAAAGGAGTAGAGATGAACACATTACCTTTAATTGGCTCCAATTTCTCCAACTCCCACAAAATAAATCCAAAGCCCTTGGCATCACATAATAAACATATAGAAATTGGAATGCTCAAAACATTCTGTAATTTTAAAATACCTACATGCAATTTATAGAACTTCCCATAGATTTATTTGACATTAAGGCTTTCATACAAAGTTAAGCCTGATAACTGAATATAGCCGGAAAACTCTGATATCTAAATCCATTTTATCTCACACAGGGTGTAATGGCAAGAAAAAGACAATAACAGAAATAATTTCATGTGTTATACTAGTGTAAATAAAGTATAGTCTAAAGACTTATACCTGAATGATAAAAAGTAAGGATTTGGCACAGCAACAACAAACTTCAGACCAATCAGAGCTCCACTACCAAACGTCCTACATCAGAACAGACCAATCAGAGCTCCCCTACCAAACTTCCTACATCAGAACAGACCATTCAGAGCTCCCCTACCAAACTTCCTACATCAGAACAGACCAATCAGAGCTGCTCCACTACCAAACTTCCTACATCAGAACAGACCAATCAGAGCTCCCCTACCAAACTTTCTACATCAGAACAGACCAATCACAGCTCCCCTACCAAACTTTCTACATCAGAACAAACCAATCAGAGTCTACCAAACTTCCTACATCAGAACTGACCAATCAGAGCTCCACTACCAAACTTCCTACATCAGAACTGACCAATCAGAGCTGCTCCCCTACCAAACTTCCTACATCAGAACAGACCAATCAGAGCTGCTCCCCTACCAAACTTCCTACATCAGAACCGACCAAACAGAGCTGCTCCCCTACCAAACTTCCTACATCAGAACTGACCAATCAGAGGTCCCCTACCAAACTTCCTACATCAGAACCGACCAATCAGAGCTCCCCTACCAAACTTCCTACAACAGAACTGACCAATCAGAGGTCCCCTACCAATCTTCCTACATCAGAACCGACCAAACAGAGCTGCTCCCCTACCAAACTTCCTACATCAGAACAGACCAATCAGAGCTGCTCCCCTTCCAAACTTTCTACATCAGAACAGACCATTCAGAGCTCCCCTACCAAACTTCCTACATCAGAACCGACCAATCAGAGCTCCGCTACCAAACTTCCTACATCAGAACAGACCATTCAGAGCTCCCCTACCAAACTTCCTACATCAGAACAGACCAATCAGAGCTCCCCTACCAATCAATCTAAACACAACTGATTCCACCAATCAGACAGCTCTCACTGTTTAAACTTTTACTCATTCAGATATAAATTGCATGCTGGAAAATTGCTGTAGCTGTCTTGTGTTAAGTTTCTTCTTAAATAGTATAATAGTGTTTGATTTTTAAAAATATATTGCATGTTTAAATTATGATTGAGAGAAGGAAAAAACAATCGTTCTTTCTGAGCATAACTGAAATAGGTTTGGTAGATAATGGATCAGAACACTTGTGATAGTTAGGTTATGACAGTATACAGGTCCTAGAACATGTACACTTGTGATAGTTAGGTTATGACAGTATACAGGTCCTAGAACATGTACCACTAACAGGAGCTTTATCATGTGTAACACAACAAACCTTTATAGAACTTGTCTATTCCTTTTCCCTTAATATATATATATAAATTAGGAATATAACAATTAATTTGGTATAAACAAGCAGAAAATAGAAAGTGAGATAATTGCATGTTCTCCTGGTAATTCTTTTTCTTTTGTTAAGTTATTTCCAGTCAAGAAAATGGTTAAGATTTCTGTTGAATTGCACTATGGAATGAATACTTGATGTAAAAAATAACAACCTTCTTGCATTTCTTTCACATAAGCAGGTAATTAAACAGAAGGAATAATGTGTGGATAATGCCACTTTTGGGCAAAAAATAAACTTTGAAATAAATACAGCTTTCTTTCATCACAATAATAATATTCAACAAAATTAAAATCTTTTGACATAAACTAAGGCTCAACAATTTAAAGATATATATTTGGTCCCTTCAACAACTATATAAAACTATCACATGCCTGCTCTGTAGGCTTCAACAGGTCCCAACAACCCTACATGTAGCTCCAGGTCCTGACAAAACTAAAATAATTCCATAAACTTAGATCTATGTCCTGACAGAATTAAAATAATCCTGACAACTTAGCTCTTGGTTCCGACAGAATTAAAATAACCCTGACATCTTAGCTCAGTTTCTGACAGAATTAAAATAATCCTGACACTTTCGCTCCAGGTCTTGACAGAATTGAAATAATATTAAAACCCTCTATTGGCTAAAAATATAGCACTATAATAAGCTTAATGCTTTGCCCTGTCATTCTTGAGTACAGTTATGTCCACCTCATGGGGACGTCCACGACACCTCGCGCAGGAAATAATTCCTGTCTCCCAACTCACACTCGATGTCCCTGTCATACCATCATAAATAAGTGGGACTTTCTGATCAAGGTATTGTTACTTTGTATAGCATTACTCCACAGTAACGGTATCCTGAACCTTCTTATCACGGTTAAATCCCATAACTACTCTATACAGCAGTATGTGGGTCAGTTCCTGCTTCATTTAAAATTTCATTGGTAATGGTATGAATTCATCCATCTAACCTTTCAAGAAGGTTACAGTTAAATCATGTTCATCCTTGGCGATGATGAAGGTCACCTTCATCTTTGGGCGGTCACTTAATCCAGTGTTGTTGGACATCCTCCTTCATTAACCTTATCAAACTTGTCTAATTACCTTGCCTTAAAATCTGTTAAACTTGGTAATTTCTATCTTGGAGGCATTTGTCATCTCAAACATCACCTGTTCAATCCAGACTTCTGATTCTAAAATATCATTATTCCAGTACAATTAAGAAACATTGCCCTTATCTTGATGGTAAACACTTAAAAGGAATTGGCCTCTCTATGGAGACAAAAATCTAGCCTTTGTATGAAGCCAGCCTCTGTATGGAGACAGAAATCTAGCCTTTGTATGAAGCCAGCCTCTCCTTGCAGACTAGAGTCTCTATGGAAATAGGAGTCTAGCCTTTGTTTGGAGCCAGCCACTGTAAGGAAAATGGGAGATTATCTTTAGTATGGAGCCAGCCTCTCTATGGAACTTAAATCTTTACGGAAACAAGAAAGAATAAGCTTTGCCTTTGTACAGAGCCAGCCTCTTTACGATTTAGTCTATCTTTGGAGACTGGGATGAACATAACTGTTCTCTGGAGCGCCCTTTAGAATCAGCTTGAGCCGTACGAGAAAGCATGCATTACCCAATCATCTTACATATACCAAGTTATGCCCCTATATCAAATCCGAATTTATTCCTTGATAACATGGAACACTTAAAATCTAGTTAAGATCAATAAGAGTTGATATGCAGCAGTCTGGATTGAACATCTGATGATTTACTCGTCCAAAGAGTGTTCCCAACTTGAACCAATAGATACGGCAGCATTTGGCTGACAATAGCGAGATCTGTTTCCAGTGAGTTGTCTCCCCTTCAGGTGAGGGAGTTGGTGAGACAGTGCTAGAATTGGTACCACTTTTTGTCTTTATATTTTAACATGAGTTGATGCGAGGCAGTTGCAAAGCTGTCTGCTTGCATTGTCATCTGTTCTGTCCGATCACCAAGATCTGACAACTTCTCACCGCGTTCAATGAAGGCCTGAAAAAAAAGGATACCAAAATTATGATTGCAAGTAGAGAATGATACTTACATACTGAAACAATGTGCGGCACAACAAGATTTGTTCCAGCCTGAATCATTCAAAAGTAGCCAAGTAAGATTATATATTCTTGTGTTTGATATACATACAGTAGACATTTGTCTGTTCATTGTATCATTGTGTTAACACTTAAATAAGTTTGTGTTTTTGTTGTTGTTTGTCCTACAAGACTGACCTTGTGTGCCCGCCCGACTTCTCCTGTGGCACTTATGGCTTGTGTTTGTAGATGCTGCATGCCCCCAGTCCCTGGTAACCGTGTCGCCAGTCCCCGTGGACCCTTCCCACTCATCTCTCCAACTACAGCATACAAACCAGTGTTACCTTTCTCATGAAATCTTGATACACTCATAAAAAACAACATTAATTGCTGCTCCAGAAAACCATGCAACCATTTTAGACAAGAAAAAGAAAAAGAGTACCGCGGGGCGGAACAATATACGCCCAACGAATCCCATATAGTGTTATATACTTTCTTACATTGAAATAAGATCTGCATCATTCAAAGTGTGGTTAGCTGACATGCTATAACAAGAGGCCCAGAGGGCCTGTATCGCTCACCTGGATACCAAAGCAATCATGGCAAAATATTCTCCGAATGAGATCAAGGGAATATGCCAGACCCCAAGGCCAATCCTTGTAGCATATCTGTATTAGATTTTTCATGCCCAGCAATTTTATGTATGGTTATGGGGTGGGGATCTCAACTGTTTCCAAGCTTTGACTCAGAAACTAGGTCCCTAGGGTTGTGGCCAGACCCCAGGATCAATTCTAATATCGTGACTGCATTTGTCTCTTTTTGCCCAGCATTTGTATATATAGTTTTGGGGTGGGGATCTCAACCNAAGGGAATATGCCAGACCCCAAGGCCAATCCTTGTAGCATATCTGTATTAGATTTTTCATGCCCAGCAATTTTATGTATGGTTATGGGGTGGAGATCTCAACTGTTTCCAAGCTTTGACTCAGAAACCAGGTCCCTAGGGTTGTGGCCAGACCCTAGGATCAATTCTAATATCGTGACTGCATTTGTCTCTTTTTGCCCAGCATTTGTATACATAGTTTTGGGGTGGGGATCTCAACCGTTTAAAAGTTATGACCCAGGGGTTAAGTCTGCAAGGGTGGGGCAGACCCTATAGCCATCCTGTAAGCAAATGTGCATTCTTCTCTTTATACTCAGCAATTGTATACCATGGTTATATGGTGGGGGTCTCAATCACTTCCAAGTAATACACTTTTTTTGGCCCCACCCCTTAGCCGGGGGGTCAGCCCTACCATTTTTACAATTTTGAATCCCTGCCTCCCATGAATGCTTCCAACCAAATATGATCAATATCCATGGCATAATTCTACAGAAGAAGTCGTTTATAGCAATATAGCTAAATTGCCCCCGCCCTAAGCCCCCTGGGGGCTCAGCTCCATCATTTGTACAATTTTGAATCCCTAACACCTAGGGATGCTTCCAGTCAAATATGGTTGATATTGACTTCTTAGTTCCAGAGAAGAAGTCGCTTAAAGCAATATAGCCAACTTGACTCCTTTTGGCCCCCACCCCTCAGCTCCCTTGGGGGTCAGCCCAACCATTTGTACAATTTTGAATTCCCACCACCTAGGGATGCTTCCAGTCAAATATGGTTTATATCCATCTCTCAGTTCCAGAGAAGAAGTCGCTTAAAGCAGTATAGCCAAATTGTCCCCTTTTTGCCCCGCCCCTCAGCCCCCTGGGGGGTCAGCCCCATCATTTGTACAATTTTGAATCCCCACCACCTAGTGATGCTTCCAGTCAAATATGGTTGATATCCACTTCTTAGTTCCAGAGAAGAAGTCGCTTAAAGCAATTTTGCCAAATTGACCCCTATTTGCCCCATCCCTCAGCCACCTGGTTGAATTCCAATCAGTGGTTAGGAATAAGAAGTTGTTTAGAGAAATTGGTCGACGGACGACACGGTATGGCAAAGGTGAGTCCTTCGGACCAGGTGAGCTAAAAATGTAGGAGAAAATCTCCGGATAAAAAACTCAAATACTGAAATGAACAAAGGACAATTACTTTTGAAGAAATTGTTGAATCAAAATTCTTTTATGGGAGACACAACTTTATATCATGATTATAATGTATAATGTAATTCTTTTCAAGGAAACACAACAAAATATCATGATTATTTAGCCTGCTAAGTTTCAAAGAGATCCGTTGAAAAATGTAGGAGGAGATTGCCGGACAAAAAACAAATACTGAAATGAACAAAGGGCAATTACTTTTGGAAAAATTGTCAAATCAAAATTCTTTTAAGGGAGACACAACTTCATATCATGATTATAATGTATACCAAGTTTCAAAGAGATCGGTCGAAAAATGTAGGAGGAGATTGCAGGACAAACAAAAGTTTACGCCGTATGGACAACGCCATACTATAATACTCCCGTCAAATTTGACGGGTGTATAAAAACACTACAAAAACCTGTATGAGTTACATGTATATATTTTGGATACAGTATTTAACATTATAAGCTAAAAATCAACATTACTGAGCACTTATAAGCTCATTGGTCAAAAGAAAATAAATAGGATCTTCACTTTGTTTTACAGAACAAGATTAACGCGTAATTATGTCTTGCCGTTACCCACTTTGTGTTTTCACACACAATTTATGCTAATAGCAGTTTAAAATAAATTCTGTCAGAGAGGAGAATCTTCATAACCATGTGGTAAGCTGCGAATACAGGTTTTACCACTGGATTTAATGAGTAATTAAGACAGCATTTTCTCGAAAAAAAATAAAGCAGTACCGGTACATATCACATGCATTGGTAAATATGTGCAATGAAATGTTTCTGAAACTAAATATGTTTAATTACTGTAAATACTGAAGGTGTGTATAAAAATCAAACTAAATCTGACTATTACTAAATATATTATGTCCAATTCTAAAAAATCACCCAAAATTCTAAGTTTTCTGCCCAAGAAATCGAGCCAAGCATTTCAAATCTCTGTTCCTCGCAATGAGTTGTACACCGCATTACCTACTGAGCTAAAAACAATTTTTTTACATTAGCTGGCCAAAAACACAAAAATTCCCTTCACAAATTGATATGGTCATTTGAGCAAGAAACCTGTATTACATATTGAAGTACTGTGTATACTGAAGGTTTGTATAAAACTGGAAGTAAATCTGACAATTATTAAAGAAGTTATGTCCAATTCTCAAAATCACCCAAAATTTTATGTGTTCTGCCCCAAAAAGTTGTTTGTGGTCATCTCAGCAAACATGCCATATTATATGTTGAATTACTGTGTATACTGAAGGTATGTATAAAATTGGAAGCAAATCTGACAATTATTTTAAGAAGTTATGTCCAATTCTCAAAATCACCCAAAATTCTTTGTTTTTGGTCCAAAATATGTAAAAAATATATATCAAACAACGAAAAACAAATCCCCACTTTGACTTCATAGTATGCAAGGTTCAACACCATAATGCCATTATTAACTGATTAAGAAGCATATAACGAGAACTGAACGCTGAGCTAAACGCAATGTTAGACGCCGTCGTCGCCGGAAAAGCAACACCTTAGTCTTGCTGTCGCTCCACCGTCGCAGCGAGACAATAAACTGAAGATCTTTTCACTTACATAGTTCCTCTCTGTCCAGTGTTGATGTCCCTCCCCCAAACAGACTTTTTAAAAATCCCTGTTTTGGAGCTTCAGGCGTCTCACAAGGTAAAAACAAATCAGCCATCATTTCATTCAGGTTATCACTGCAAAACAAGAGCATAAACACTGCTTAGAAATAATTCCCATCAAAATGACAAAATGATGTGACAGTTATTGGTACTCAGGTCTGTAGACTACTCAAGATACTTTGTATGCCATATTCTGTGGAGTGGTTCATGCAGTCTGCAGATCAAACAGCATGCTATTGCCAAACTCTCTGCATACATTTATTTCATCTGTTTAATCATTTTTGTGAGTAAATATCAGCAGAGAAGATGATCCCTGACATTACCATCCTACCTTATATCAGCAGAAAAGGAGATTTTCTGTATCTCTGTTGGTGAGCACAGGTAACAAGCATGGCCGTTACTACTGAAGCCAAACGTTCTGGCAATCCGGAGATCGGTAAGTGGCAGGAAATCCATGTCAAGTAGAGGCTTAAGGCTGGGTAGACTGAACACTGTTATATGACCATTGGCTATATAACATGCTAAACATACACTATCTGAAAACAAGACAAGAACTCACTGAGTATTTTCAAGCAGAAATCAACTTTACTTTTAAAGAAAGAAGAAAGACAAAATTTCTTATCCATCCTGATAGTTATTATGAGCATGGTAAACTCACACACCACAGTATATCTTGCACGAAATAAATTCCAATCTTTACTCAATGACATACTAGAAACAGAATATATAGATGTTCTTTGCACTTAGTGACTTTTGATATGATAATTATAAGAATCAGTTTTGTGTTGGAGGAACATACTCACCACGTAATGAGACCACATCTGCCCTTACCACAAAGGAGGCATCTGTAATTCGTGTCTTATATGGACAGGTTTGAGAAGGCAGGGACACTACCTGTAAACACCAACAGTTCATGTATAAGGTGTACTGGTTTACATGTACACTACTGATGTTTGCTGATAATGCTTAAATGTATACTTATCACTTAGTTTTGAGTTAAAGAACATTGGTGGTAATAGGGCCTGTCACTACTTACACACCAGGACTGAAATGCTGTTGAAGACTGTGAACCTGCTGGCTATCAGGCTGGTCCAGCTCATTATAGTCAGGTGAATATGTACTTGTCATGTAGCCAGGTGGCAATTAGTTTATCATATAGCAGAGTATGAAATGACTCATTCTATTGCCCAAGCAGAAAATGATGTATCATAAAATCTTGTAAGACATTGACTGATCAAATTATGACTTTAAAAGAACAACATTTGGATCTGAGGGAGCACAAATTCTTACATTTACAACAAAACTGTTTTTACATTTTTACATTTCTACAAAATTCCTACTGCTGTAAAATGAACCTGTATCGAACGTGCTCTTTTAATTTGCTGCTACCATTTGTAGGATTAATTACGCTGAACCTGAATGTCATGATACCTACCCTTGCTTGTTTTTCTGAGCAGATTATGGCGTATTGTTTATCACTGATTTCTGTTGACGGGGATGGAGAAATTCTTGGCTTTGGAGTGGTAGGTGTCGTATCTGATGAAAGAGCAAAACAACTTTGAGCAACTTTGATGATTAGTACTTCTAACATATAAGGTAATTTCTTAAATGTAGGTAAAGTATACAAGGAAACTATAAACTCAAAAGCTGGGGAACAAGGAATCAAAACAAGAAAGCATCATGTTGCCAATGTCTCCAACTGCATGTTGATATGGAAAGCTGGCAATCTAAATGTCACTCTGAGTGACACGATTTTGGTGCATGAACTTCTGCTTCCATAAGATGTACTTGTATACTTAGATTGATGAGACTTGAACAACAGGCAGTCAACTATATACACTTAAACTGCAACTGCAAAGCAAAAACATTTCTAACTGTGGACAGATGACATTATCCCCACTCGGCGTTGTGGTTGGGACAGTAAGAATTTACTCTGAAAAGATCGGTTTTCCTGCTATAGCAGTGGATGCTGTACTGTATCTATTTTAATATACAAGGTACATGTTTATCGTATACATCAGTCTGGACTTACTTCTATCTCGTTTTTCTTTCTCTTTGCTTTCCTTCTTCTCCTGCCACTGTTCATACTGTGTGGGGATCAAAGTACCCGTACAGTCCAGGAAAGACATGGTTAATACTGAACCCTTCAGTCGAATTAACGTACCTGTACAGGGAAAAGACATGGTTAACACTGAACCCTTCAGTCGAATTAACGTACCTGCACAGGTAAAAGACATGGTTAACCCTGAACCCTTCAGTCGAATTACCATACCTGTACAGGTAAAAGACATGGTTAACCCTGAACCCTTCAGTCGAATTAACGTACCTGTACAGGTAAAAGACATGGTTACCACTAAACCCTTCAGTCGAGTTAACGTACCTATACAGGGAAAGGACATTGTTAACACTGAACCCTTCAGTCGAATTAACATACCTGTACAGGTAAAAGACATGGTTAACACTGAACCCTTCAGTCAAATTAACGTACCTGTACAGGTAAAAGACATGGTTAACACTGAACCCTTCAGTCAAATAAGCATACCTGTACAGGTAAAAGCAAGACAGGTTTAATATTGAACAATAACAATAAGCAACTAGCTCTATGGATGATATATAAATAACAAGTGACCTTGTCATTGACATTAAGATCATGATTTTTTTATTTTACAGACTTCTTTTTATGTGTAACTCAGGTTGTGTTCCTCTCTGTTCCCCTTGTGGAGGTATATTTAGTCTGTTTACTGTTGGGTTGTGTTGACTGTAGGTTAGACTTACCACTGGGGGACACTATGACAGGTTGTGTTCCTCTCTGGTCCCCTTGTGGAGGTATATTTAGTCTGTTTACTGTTGGGTTGTGTTGACTGTAGGTTAGACTTACCACTGGGGGACACTATGACAGGTTGTGTTCCTCTCTGGTCCCCTTGTAGAGATATATATTTAGTCTGTTAAGTGTTTGGTTGTGTTAGGACTGTAGGTTAGACTTACCACTGGGGGACACTATGAGAGGTTGTGTTCCTCGCTGGTCCCCTTGTAGAGGTAGATTTAACACTATCACTATAACTGATCCTAAACTGGTTCCTACCCATAGACATGGACTTGTAAAATTATCTGTAACAAAAGAAGTATATTTAGTCTGTTAAGTGTTTGTTTGTGTTGACTGTAGGTTAGACTTGCCACTGGGGGACACTATGACAGGGTGTGTTCCTCTCTGGTCCCCTTGAGTCTGTTAAGTGTTTGGTTGTGTGGACAGTAGGTTAGACTTACCACTGGGGGTCACTATGACAGGTTGTGTTCCTCTCTAGTCCCCTTGTAGAGGTATATTTAGTCTGTTGAGTGTTTGGTTGTGTTGACTGTAGGTTAGAATTACCACTGGGGGACACTATGACAAGTTGTGATCCTCTCTGGTCCCCTTGTAGAGAGATATATTTAGTCTGTTATCTGTTGGGTTGGGTTAGGACTGTAGGTTAGGCTTACCACTGGGGGACACTATGAGAGGTTGTGTTCCTCGCTGGTCCCCTTGTAGAGAAATATATTTAGTCTGTTAACTGTTGGGCTGGGTTAGGACTGTAGGTTAGACTTACCACTCGTACCTATACAGGGAAAGGACATTGTTAACACTGAACCCTTCAGTCGAATTAACGTACCTGTACAGGTAAAAGACATGGTTAACACTGAAGCCTTCAGTCGAATTAACGTACCTGTACAGGTAAAAGACATGGTTAACACTGAACCCTTCAGTCAAGTAAGCATACCTGTACAGGTAAAAGCAAGACAGGTTTAATATTGAACAATAACGATAAGCAACAAGCTCTTTGGATGATATATAAATAACAAGTGACCTTGTCATTGACATTAAGATCATGATTTTTTTATTTTACAGACTTCTTTTTATGTGTAACTCAGGTTGTGTTCCTCTCTGTTCCCCTTGTGGAGGTATATTTAGTCTGTTTACTGTTGGGTTGTGTTGGCTGTAGGTTAGACTTACCACTGGGACAGGTAAAAGACATGGTTAACACTGAAGCCTTCAGTCGAATTAACGTACCTGTACAGGTAAAAGACATGGTTAACACTGAACCCTTCAGTCAAATAAGCATACCTGTAGAGGTAAAAGCAAGACAGGTTTAATATTGAACAATAACGATAAGCAACAAGCTCTTTGGATGATATATAAATAACAAGTGACCTTGTCATTGACATTAAGATCATGATTTTTTTATTTTACAGACTTCTTTTTATGTGTAACTCAGGTTGTGTTCCTCTCTGTTCCCCTTGTGGAGGTATATTTAGTCTGTTTACTGTTGGGTTGTGTTGGCTGTAGGTTAGACTTACCACTGGGGGGCACTATGACAGGTTGTGTTCCTCTCTGGGCCCCTTGTAGAGATATATATTTAGACTGTTTCCTGTTGGGTGGGGTTAGGTCTGTAGGTTAGACTTACCACTGGGGGGCACTATGACAGGTTGTGTTCCTCGGAAAGGACATTGTTAACACTGAACCCTTCAGTCGAATTAACGTACCTGTACAGGTAAAAGACATGGTTAACACTGAAGCCTTCAGTCGAATTAACGTACCTGTACAGGTAAAAGACATGGTTAACACTGAACACTTCAGTCAAATAAGCATACCTGTAGAGGTAAAAGCAAGACAGGTTTAATATTGAACAATAACGATAAGCAACAAGCTCTTTGGATGATATATAAATAACAAGTGACCTTGTCATTGACATTAAGATCATGATTTTTTTATTTTACAGACTTCTTTTTATGTGTAACTCAGGTTGTGTTCCTCTCTGTTCCCCTTGTGGAGGTATATTTAGTCTGTTTACTGTTGGGTTGTGTTGGCTGTAGGTTAGACTTACCACTGGGGGGCACTATGACAGGTTGTGTTCCTCGCTGGGCCCCTTGTAGAGATATATATTTAGTCTGGTAAGTGTTTGGTTGTGTTAGGACTGTAGGTTAGACATACCACTGGGGGACACTATGACAAGTTGTGATCCTCTCTGGTCCCCTTGTAGAGGTATATATTTAGTCTGTTAACTGTTTGGTTGGGTTAGGACTGTAGGTTAGCCTTTCCACTGGGGGACACTATGACAGGTGGTGTTCCTCTCTGGTCCCCTTGTAACACTGAACCCTTCAGTCGAATTAACGTACCTGTACAGGTAAAAGACATGGTTAACACTGAAGCCTTCAGTCGAATTAACGTACCTGTACAGGTAAAAGACATGGTTAACACTGAAGCCTTCAGTCGAATTAACGTACCTGTACAGGTAAAAGACATGGTTAACACTGAACCCTTCAGTCGAATTAACATACCTGTACAGGTAAAAGACATGGTTAACACTGAAGCCTTCAGTCGAATTAACGTACCTGTACAGGTAAAAGACATGGTTAACACTGAAGCCTTCAGTCGAATTAACGTACCTGTACAGGTAAAAGACATGGTTAACACTGAAGCCTTCAGTCGAATTAACGTACCTGTACAGGTAAAAGACATGGTTAACACTGAACACTTCAGTCAAATAAGCATACCTGTAGAGGTAAAAGCAAGACAGGTTTAATATTGAACAATAACGATAAGCAACAAGCTCTTTGGATGATATATAAATAACAAGTGACCTTGTCATTGACATTAAGATCATGATTTTTTTATTTTACAGACTTCTTTTTATGTGTAACTCAGGTTGTGTTCCTCTCTGTTCCCCTTGTGGAGGTATATTTAGTCTGTTTACTGTTGGGTTGTGTTGGCTGTAGGTTAGACTTACCACTGGGGGACTCTATGACAGGTTGTGTTCCTCTCTGGCCCCCTTGTAGAGATATATATTTAGACTGTTTCCTGTTGGGTGGGGTTAGGTCTGTAGGTTAGACTTACCACTGGGGGTCACTATGACAGGTTGTGTTCCTCTCTGGCCCCCTTGTAGAGATATATATTTAGTATGTTAAGTGTTTGGTTGTGTTAGGACTGTAGGTTAGACTTACCACTGGTGGACACTATGACAGGTTGTGTTCCTCTCTAGTCCCCTTGTAGAGGTATATTTAGTCTGTTAAGTTTTTGGTTGTGTTGACAGTAGGTTAGACTTACCACTGGGGGACTCTATGACAGGTTGTGTTCCTCTCTGGCCCCCTTGTAGAGATATATATTTAGACTGTTTCCTGTTGGGTGGGGTTAGGTCTGTAGGTTAGACTTACCACTGGGGGACTCTATGACAGGTTGTGTTCCTCTCTAGTCCCCTTGTAGAGGTATATTTAGTCTGTTGAGTGTTTGGTTGTGTTGACTGTAGGTTAGACTAACCACTGGGGACACTATGACAGGGTGGGGTCCTCTCTGGTCCCCTTGTAGAGATATATATATAGACTGTTAACTGTGGGGTGGGGTTTGGACTGTAGGTTAGACTTACCACTGGTGGACACTATGACAGGTTGTGTTCCTCGCTGGTCCCCTTGTAGAGGTAGATTTAACACTATCACTATAACTGATCCTAAACTGGTTCCTACCCATAGACATGGACTTGTAAAATTATCTGTAACAAAAGATATGTTCAGCATTTCATTCCACATAAACTAAGAAATACCCTATGAAATAGCAATACAATTCACAACATTATATTTTAGGAGTATTAATTACTTTGCTTACAAAGTTGAATCTGATCCTGGATGTTATCCTGTTCATTTCCAAAATTTTAACAAAGTAAGCTATAGTTTTTCAATGATAAATACTGTTTTTAGAAAATGTATTGGTCTTTTTGAAAGATGTTTATGCCCTGATCCTAACGATGAAGTTTTGTAACTTCAAGATAAGATTTAATAAATAACAAGAGATCCTGGCTCCCACCATTGTATCATCTTAATAAGTTCCATATCAGTTTCTTCTTTTATTTTATCTGTTTGATTGAGTCATGTCAAGCGTAAATGCACCTTGAGGTACCTTTGATATAAAATTTATACTGCTGTGTATGAAAGCCAACCTTTAAAGTGAGTTTTTCATTTCACATACACTAGTACAGTACTTAATGTGAAAGTAATAGAACCGATCATTGCAATATGAGAAAGATCTGTTAAGTTCTTCCTGTGGCCATTTTGTTTTCATGATCAGTCTCAAAATAAACATGCACAACTAGCTATAGGGATCAAGGGGAACCTAGATATAAAATTATTAAAGTCAAAGATTGGTTTATCTGATGAATCTCATAAGTAAACATACACAACAACAGACCAAGGGAAACCTACATGTCGAATTTGAGAAAGATCTCTCCAGTACTTATTGAGAAATAGCAATAACGAACCTTCACTGTCAAAATCCAAGATGGCTGCCTGCCGGCCATTTTGTTTATCTGTTCAGTCTCAAAAGTAAACATGCACATTTAGATGAATGGGAACCTACAAATAATATTCGAGAAAGATCTCTTTCTTGTACTTCCTGAGAAATAGCGATAACAAACAATCAGTCAAAATCTGATCAGTACTTCCTGAGAAATAGCGATAACAAACAATCAGTCAAAATCTGATCAGTCTCTTAAGTAAATATGCACAACTAGGGACCAAGGGAAACCTACATATAAAATTTGAGAAAGATTCCTCTGGTACTTCCTGAGAAATAGCGATTACAAGAAGTGTTAGAGGACAGACAACGGACGGACGGGCGCAGGGTGATTTGAAAAAGTGAATTAAGAACACATAAAGTATACTAAGTAATAAGGCGTATTTCTAGTCAGATTTGATACAGTATTGTACTTGTCTAATTCAAAACTAGATATCACCTTAAGTTATATTATATATAGACAACACACGAACAAAATGAAACAGACCTGTTTTGCGAGCATAAGAATCTGCAAACACTAATGACTGGATAGCCTCCCTTGAAACGTTCTCTAAACTTGACATGCTAGAACTCCGAGACCTTGAAAAGGATGCCCCGTCAGATTTATCTGAAATTCAAATCAGCAAAACAATAAGAGAAAACGTACATACAAAATTCACAAACACCAGTTTGCATTTAAAAATTTGCAGCAGGAAGGCTTTCACTCTTTGTTCATTGTTGTTCTGGAATTATTCTATTTTTATTATTTGTTAACTTGATCTTGATAATGACCAGTGATATTACATAATATTTATTAATCATTCTTTGAATAAAATATTTCAAACAATTAGCAATTAAGCAATGTTTTATAATTCCACAAACAAATATTAGTTATCATAATGCACACATATCAACAGAGATCTGAGGTTTAAAACCAAGAACAAACCTTGGTGATCTGTCACCTACTAATGTGGCTCCACATGGACAGAGAAAATTTCAATTGTGCAAAATGCAGGACATGTAGAAAAGTTAAAATGGACTAAGCTGGATTTGGTAAATAGGACAAAATCAATAAGTCAAAAAAAGTACCATTGTATGTTGTATATGCATTGCTGGGCAACATTGAGGGAGGCATAGGTCAAATTATGTCAAATTATTGCTGCACATCATTTACAAATAAATCACTATAAATACTCATTCTCAGTGTTTTTATTTATTAATTTAATTTTTTTTCTCGAGGTATGTCTAAAAATTCAGGCTTTTGAATCACCCATTATTTACAGATTATATTCCAAGAATACAGAATACACCAATTAAAAACAAAAATATATAATTAAAATATTTAATTTCATATTAACAGCATATATCCCTACCCGAAGCTACATATGTGATGCTGTTATCTACATCTCTTCAGAGGTTGTAAACATGTATTACCAAGAGACCCAATTGGCCTGCATCGCTCACCTGGCATTAATCTCATACTTATAACCTCAAAAATGATCTAAAACAAAGCTACAGGAAAACTGTCAGTATTTATGACTATTAGTCATTCAAAAGAACCTGTTACAAGATTCAAAAACATTTCACCCATGACCTTGAAAGTTGATCAAGGTCATTAAGTTGAACAAATGTTATAGCCCATCATCTCAGGATGCTACTGGCTAAATATCAACATTCAAGGCCTTTTGGTTATTCAGAAGATATCGTTTAAAGATTTAAAACAAATTTGACCCCTGTGACCTTGAATATAAGTCAAAGTCATTCACTTTAACAGACTTGGAAACCCTTGATCCCAGCATGCTACTGACTAGATATCAACATAATGTGTCTTTTAATTATTCAGAGGTGTTAAAGATTTTAAACAAACTTGACCCCTGTGACCTTGAAAATAATTCAAGGTCATTCATTTGAACAAACTTGGTAGCCCTTCATCTCAGCATTCAGCATGCTGACTGGCCAAATATCATCATCCTGGGCCTTTTGGTTATTCAGAATAAGTTTTTTCTTTTTCTTTTTTTAGACAATTGACCCCTGTGATCTTGAATATAATTCAAGGTCATTCATTTGAACAAACTTGGTAGCCCTTCATCCCAGCATGCTACTGGCTAAATATTATACCCAAGGACATATTGGTTATTCAGAAGAAGCTGTTTAAAGATTTTAACATATTTGACACCTGTGATCTTGAATATGGGTTTAGGTTATTCATTTGAAAAACTTGGTAGCCCTTCATCTCAGCATGCTACTGGCCAAATATCATCACCCTGGGCTTTTTGGTTATTAAGAAGTTGTTTAAAGTAAAATATTGATGCTGGACAACAAACGGACGATGGACGCCGCAGCACGGCATAGGGTCACTTGGCCCTTTCGGCCAGGTGAGTTAAAAACAATCTGACACATGATTAATGTAACTTCTGAACACTACAGCAACCTGACCAGGAACCAGGAGTGATAGGGGTGCATTGTTGTACACTGCCCCTGGGATCAGCTTGGTTTAAAGTCAATTTTGTTAACACCATGACACTATTAGCAACTTTCATTAAATCAAACGCATTATTAAATACTAAATATGTCCAATGTCCAGTTAACTTTATATTGATAACCAACACTGATAAGAATCCATTCGGATCCATTGTGATTTTCAAAATAAATAATTCACTCATCCCTGAGAGGCAGTTTTGAAAAATCTGGGAAAATTGACATGCCAAATAAAACACGAGTTTCAAAGATTTTAATCTGTCATCAAGTTGTACAGAATCACATGTTAATGGCATATAATCATTTAAAAAAATATAGTAAAGGGAGGCAACTGTGTTGCTTTCCTCACATGCTTGTGATTTAATGAGTTTATTGACATGCAAAAACTATTGTAAACAATATCATGCTGAAAAAGGTAGCTGTGCATCAGTGTGATAAGTATTTGACAAAATAAGAAGTCATTAAGGCTATTGTAACAATCACTCTTTTCCATCTATTTATCAGAATTGATAATCCCCATTTATAATCTCAGTATCAGCAGAAGCCAGCGTTTCCTTGTTATGTTCCATACCCTAGGAGTTTTTAAGCTGTTAAAACATGGACCTGATTAAATGTGTTTTTCATATCTCTCGAGTATCAACAACTGCTGCTGACACGTTAGAGGTGTTAGGATATTAATTCAAACTGGAGAATGGTTTGATATTAGAAAAAAAAGTTTAACGACAATTAGGCAATCCCTGCTGAAATAAGCTGACTTTTCTCTCAGTGATTTTCTTTTAGCCTGTTTGGGTTTACTGACATCATAATTTATGTTAAAAAAAAATAATTGATACAATAGGACAAGACAGGAGAATTTTTATCATAACTGTAGTTTTTAAACACTCTCAAAGTCCAATGATTATTATTTTTTTGAAACAAAAAGAAGGAAAATTGTTTTGTATTTAAGTCCTTAAATGTAACTATATCAAATTTAAATTAATAAATAAGCAGAATAGAAACATGAATTTCAGCAGGGCTTGTTAAGGAGGGTAAAGTTTTGCTGAGGAAAGAGTATGTTTCCATCTTGTTTAACTTACCACAACACATGTCAGGTCTGAGATAGACTGAGGGGTGACAAAAAACACACACAGTTACACACACGTACACACATACCTTGCAACGCCCCCGACTGCGCCTGGTTACCAGGGTGACCTGGCCAGTGTCGGATGGGCAGTGCAGGTTCTTATCATAAACGACCATCAATTGTACAGAGGACCAGAATTATCATTAAATCACACTTATAAAATAAAGAATGCTTTTTTAATTAAAATATTTCTTAATGCTCATTATAATTAGGAACTTTAAATTAATAAACAAATCAGCATTATAAATCTGAATGTTTTCTTACAACCACATGCTTTCTCTGTTTACTACTCAGAAGTTACTTATAAAGTAGACATGCCTTACAAGATGATGGGCAGTATCATGCTGGTACATGTTATAAAAGGCTAATTCTTGCTAAAATTCTATAATGGTATTATTCTCTATTTGGAGAAAAACTATTAGAAATTAGTTTTTGTTACATCATCCGGTGAACACCAAACAAGACAGGGGGTATACAAGGTTAAAGAGCCGAGTTTTGAAGATTCATTTTCATACAATTAAACTAAAGTGGAATTGAAAAAACACCCAACAATTTCATAAATATATTGATGGGGAATGATCCATTGACATATTTCAACTATAATTCACAAGAGAGAACCAACAGACAAACAAGAAACATCAACAAAGGAATTGTCCCAACTGTTGGAAAAGAGACATTCAACAACAAGAAGCACATTGAGCTTTGATGGCTCACCTGGTCTATTTTCACCTATTTAATGATACCTGTTGTTACAAATTTGAGTCTTGTTACCTTGAATGCAGGTTAAGGCCACTCATTTTAGCACACTTCCTAGTCCTTCACCTCAACTTTTAACACATTTGACCAATGTGACAAATGCATTGTATATCTCTTCAGCAAAGCAAGGTCGGCCTTATTCTGTTATCTTGATGGGCTTTGTTCAAGGTCCAAAGATACTAGGATAGATATTAACAACTTCAAAGGGACATTCTCATTCCAAACTAGAGTTTCTACTATCTAGATCTCCAGGTCAGATTTAACATAAAAAGTTATAAACTAGGACGATTGCTAGAGAGCAGTGTTGAGTCTACAGGTCGTGGTATAAATGTGGGATTCCATCAGCATTGACTGGTTACTTAAATCTACACATTCAAGAACTCCACAAATTCAGTCAAAATAATTTTTTTTTTTCCAAAAGGGCTTATGTTTGGTTTTTGACAAGTTTGGTTAATACTGCAGAATCCCTGAAAGGCTTTCAATAACTTTGTATGGAAATATTGTTTAATTGATGTTTTAAAATTTACAAAATGTTAACTGTATAGTGGGAAACCGAAATCCATTCCAGGCTGATGGACAGAAACCCCCCAGAATGAAGCCATCACAGCTTGCTAACTGTGGATTGGGATAGTGACCCCTGTGTGACCTCTGGTGATCTGACATATACCTGTACAACAGAAGCCTGGCCTACCGATATGCACATCCAGTGTGATATGATCCGCACAATGAAACCTAGATAGGAGGACTAGAGAAAAAGTCAGAGATAATTTATAAAGATGGGGTTAAAACACAGCTTAAGATGTAATGCCAAAGTATAGAGACCCAGTCTGATTTACTACTAGCATTTGTAAGGATCCTCTTATGTGACACTTGGTATCTCAAATACATACACATACTAACACAACTGACTGATGTAACGGTGGGGTAAATTACAACAGACTCATCTGACTGGGGTACCAGTGGGAGTAAGACTCATCTGACTGGAGTACCAGTGGGAGTAAGACACATCTGACTGGGGTACCAGTGGGAGTAAGACACATATGACTGGAGTACCAGTGGGAGTAAGACTCATCTGACTGGGGTACCAGTGGGAGTAAGACACATCTGACTGGAGTACCAGTGGGAGTAAGACACATCTGACTGGGGTACCAGTGGGAGTAAGACACATCGATCTGGGTTACCAGTGGGAGTAAAACACATCTAACTGGAGTACCAGTGGGAGTAAAACACATCTGACTGGGGTACCAGTGGGAGTATGACACATCTGACTGGGGTACCAGTGGGAGTAAGACACATCTGACTGGGGTAGCAGTGGGAGTAAGACACATCTAACTGGGGTACCAGTGGGAGTAAGACACATCTGACTGGAGTACCAGTGGGAGTAAGACTCATCTAACTGGAGTACCAGTGGGAGTAAGACACATCTAAATGGGGTACCAGTGGGAGTAAGACTGAGGTACCAGTGGGAGTAAGACACATCTAACTGGAGTACCAGTTGGAGTAAGACATTATTTGATTAAGGTTACACTAAAAAACCCAGGATTTGTTTCATTATCATAATTTTTCAATATTCAGGAGAATGGAACAAAACAGAACTTTAAATTGTTGCATATTCATGTTATTGGACAAATATTAATCATACACTTAGATTATCTTTAGAAATAAGAGGGAAATAAATCAACATTACATACTACTATTGAATTACAAATAATGCGAGTGCAGCAATACGATTAGTCAATATTAACATGGTCTAATTATCACCCCTCTTTTGTTTGAACATCAATTTTAAGCATGTGTAGCACAAACTTCTCTGAGTACAAAATAAATACAAGGCATACACTTTAACTAGTTGGCTGCCTTCTTGTTCATGAAGCTAACTTAATACACAACAGAGAAATACTTCAACTATTCAGTGTTTGGTAAGGTGAGATGCCAAATTAAAAAGAAGTTTTCAATTTTTGTTTTAACAAGAATATGACACATTAATATCATAACATTGTAACTTTTGAACAATTTTAAGACGAATGTATGAGGTGTCTTAAGGCCATGTCCTTCCCAATAACAGCTGACCTCTCCTGTTAATACACTGTACCACATGCCTGATCATAGACTGGCTACCAGACCCTTTATGAAGAATTTCGCTGCTGCATTTTACTACTAGCTTATCTCCCCCTAGTTTAGAACTTAGAATCAGACATCCAAGTGATCAAAATATTTTGAGTTTAACTTTTTTCTTAATAATTCAATATTTTCAAAATTCTAGAGATGGTGGCCAGTCTTGCCTGCTCACTTCCTTACCGATCAGAGAACACAGGTAATTATTCTACATGGGTGAAATGATCACAATCTGTCAGAAGACTTACGCATTGATAAGGCTGATCTAACGCTTTTATGTCATTGTTTTTATTTAAATAGAAAAAAGAAAAAAGAAATTAGAGCAGTTACCCTTGTGTTACAGTGTACAACATGGCAGTTGAAGTGTTTCCTATCAACAACAAACAACAACAACCAAAAAAGAAGCTCCAAAACCCTTCCACTCGACTTCTCATTCCCAATTTCCAGAATGAAGATAACTTTCAGTTTATTATCGTGTGTTTAGTTAATTGAAACTGAAAGATTTTCTTATCTGTCTTCAAGAAATTGGGAACAACACTATGCTAAGCATTCCTCAAGGAATTAATCAGATAACACCACTGAATCAATTAAAAGTCAACTCACTATGGGAAATCAGGTAAAACTGTAGGAAACTAAACGTCTATCTGTCAATGATGTAGGAACCTAGATGTACATGGTCTGGGGAATCTAAGTAAATGATAAAGGGAATCTATCAGTAGTAAAGATGAAAGGGATCTGTCAGTTTATGATGTTGGAATTTCTCTGTAAATGATGTGGGGAATTAACCTACATACGAAAGAATTGTCTGGTTCACAACATACATAAGAGCAATGTATGTTGAAAATTTTGAGAATTAAACAAGATCGGCTCAATGGGCCTGAATTGCTCACCTGTTATTCATCTTACACATGTAATCTTTAAGTGGACTAAAATACAGCTACAGGCAAAATACCCGTGTTTGATTCAAAAGAATCTGTTAAAAGATTTAAACATGTGACCCATGTGACCTTGAAAGTCAAACAAGGACATTAAGTTGAACAGACTTTATAGCATTTCATACCAGCATACTTCTAGCCAAATTAAATTTACCGGAACCTTTAGATTATTCAGAAGCTGTTTTAAGATTTCATCCTATTTGACCCCTGTGACCTTGCAAATGGGTGAAGGTCATTCATTTGAACAAGCTTGGAAGTATTTCGTCAAAGCAAATTACTGGCCAAATATCGTCGCCCTAGGCCTCCTGGTTATTCAAAAGAAATTGTTAAAAAGGTTTTAAACAAACTTGACCCCAGTGACCTGGAATATAATTCAAGGTCATGTTTTTGAACAAACTTGGTAGCTTTTCATCCCATCATGTAACTGGCCAAATATCATCACCCTAGGCCTCTTGGTTATTCAGGAGAAGTTGTTTTAAAGGTTTTAAATATATTTGAACAAACTTGGTAGCCCTTCATCCCAGCATGTTACTGGCCAAATATCATCACCCTAGGCCTCTTGGTTATTCAGAAGAAGTTGTTTAAAGGCTTTACACATATTTGACCCCTGTGACCTTGAATATGGGTGAAGGTCATTCATTTGAACAAGCTTGGTAACCTTCATCGCAGCATGTTACTGGCCAAACATCTTCATCCTAGGCCTTTTGGTTACCGAGAAGAAGTTGTTTACAGTAAAAAGTTGGCGCCGCACTATGGCATTAGCTCACTTGCCTTTCGGGCAGGTGAGCTAAAAAGAAAGAAAACCTAACATTAACTTCATTTAGGGCCAAACACTAAAAACTGAAGATGGTTTCAGTCAATTATTGTTGAAATAACTCCATAAACATGACGGAAAAAATGTTTATGGGATTTACACTTTGGCCATTTTTTGGGCTCCATTCGGAGTCTAAGAAATAAGACATGAAAGGAAAAAGCTCTTGCATTTACAGTCCTTCAGAAGAAGATTTTTAGAACACTTACTGAACCTGCTTAAATCAACCCATTGGACTTAAGAAGTTGTTGACAATATCAAGTTGTTAAGGGATTACACATGAGGACAAAGACAGGTGGCAATATGTCACCTGATAAAGTACATTCTGATTATGAAAAGCTCCTGAGGAAAAAACAGTAATTTATCATTAAAGATTAATTTTATCACCAACAACTCTACATTATAAAACAATCTTTGGTTATATAGACAAGTCTACAGCTAGAATCTGTCAAGCCAGCCATTCCTGAAACAATCTTAACATTCAGCCACAATTTTTTCAGTCTGTCATTTTCTAAACTTTTGTGTAGGATCTTTTTCTATCACATTTTAAAGTTCACCAACCATTGAGACAATTTTAGAGACTGACAGATACAGTTTCGCATGAATAAGCTCTATAATCTCTGTACTTATATCAAGTACTATCTAACAGTTAGACAAAAATGTCCATGCTGTACGGTTTTAAATTTTACCTTTTAGAAGAATTGGTGATCATAAAACTGTGACATTAAATAATCAGTGAATCTGGCTTTATTGTGGAAAAGTGTGATAGGCTGTGATGAATGTGATTTTTTGTTGGAGAACGTTAAAAATGTTTACTGACTGGCAGGTGTGGTATTTGTGAGAGTTAGGAAGGGTTTTGGTCCAGCAACCAAAAACTAATTAAGTAGGGTGAGCAGAAGCACCTCCTCCATTCGTTTCCTCCATTGACGCCACGCTCTGAGCCTTCTGAAGTTTACGATTGCCTTGCGACCTTGTCCGCTTCAGCTCGGGAGGATGTGGCCGTTTTTGCTTTAAGCAGGTTGGACTCATACACACACCATTTATCTAGTAACAAAGTTGTGGGGAGAAAAAAAAGGACAAAAAAAAATAATTGAAAATAATTTCTCACCACCAAAATAACACCTGTTGATATCTAGCAAGTTCTCATCTGGAAGTTCTTAGTAAACAAAAAAAAATTAGAACTTCCTCATGAAAATTTGCAAAAAAATGAATGAACTTCTTAAATACAATACCTGATGCATAACTGTACACCTAACATTAGTATGAAGTTAGTTATAAAAAGAGGTTCGAGGGGAGATATATATACATACCCCTACTACAGTTATATCTATATACTACCAGGGACGGGAAAACCAAGGCTAACTCGGGAAACACGCACCAAAAGGATGGGAAAACAAAGGCTAAAACTCAGGTAACACAAGGACAGGTAAATTAAGAATACAGATTTAAGCCGTCACACACAAAATGAAGGGAGGTAATACAAAGGAGCATGCGTCTATTTGTAGGTATCATGCCATCTAATCTGAAGGATTGATCAATCACCCTTCACCCTACATACAGATTGTCTTCAGCAAGTACAGTCAACCTTTAAGAATGAATGAAGTTGGTAATATTTTTGTTTCCCGATTATTTCCTATTTTGGTTATGATCCCAGATTTGCCTTCCAGTTGACAGAGATCGTAATGCTGAAGACAACATTCTACAAACTGATCTACCCTCTACAACTAGAATGAGAAATAACACACGTTAGTCCTATGTCAGACGTCGTGCCGAGTTTAGTGCATGCATTTACAAGTTTGGGCCACATTCGCTTACCCTGAAAAATCCAAGAGAAAAAAGAAGAGATGGAAAAATATATATAAGGAAAAAGAACAACCGCATTTACATACAATCAAACAAACAGTACAATGACATGATCATTAGTCGTGTGCAATGAAGATTATAAATACATATTGTATATATAAACAAGCTCCAGGGCAAGTCATCCAACCAAAATATGAGGGGTTATAAGAGAGCAAATATAGGACGAGATGCTGAAACGACAGAAAGATGGTGTGAGAAAAGGTGAGTTATTTAGTTTGCTAGCAGCTATATCGTCAGCAGTAGACATACCCATCCCGCCTCCGTGGCATATTTCTTGAACAGACATCTGACGAATGACGGTATTGCCTTTATCATCTGAGAGGTCAATGACCTCTATCTTTGGCCTTGTCCGCTCCTCATTCTCTTTGCCTAGCACTATGGATTTGACCTTAACACTCATCCTACGTAGGAAGCCCCCAGAGTGAATACCAGGGTCTACATCAGAAGTGTCTCCATGAGAGTCGACATCCTCCCTCCCTTCGTCCCCCGAGTTGTCAGGGTGGGGGTCTATTTCTATGTTTGTCAATGACAGATCATTCAGATTTGGGGGTTTGACTTTTGACTTCCTTCGGGAAAACTTAAATCCTTTCATTGAAAGTTTTCGATGTCTGTGATGATCTTTATAAACATCTTCCGAGGATGTTGTTTCCACTTCGATTTCAGGGTCAGAGCATGATCTCTCTCGAATCACTGCAGTGCTGTCCTGGTTTGGCACAAGGTCCAGAGCTTGTCTGACACAACTTGGGTCAGACAGAGTTTTGCAGGCTGGTTGTTTCTTCACAACCTTCAATGCATTCTCAGAATGAGACTTATGGGGTTTTAGCAAGGAGAAATGCAGGTGTTGTTTTGCGTCTGGCATAGAGATCCGGCGATGCCTGGGGGGCCTGGTGGGTACTGATTCGTCAGCAATGTTTTCTAATTCCTGCAACATGGACTGGTCCTGCATGTTGGCACTCATCTCTTTGTTGTTATTGTCCAGATCTTCTGCCATTGTAGCTTTCTCTGCACAATCAATGTCTTTAAGGAAAAATTTAGTTTCTTTGTGAGCGCTATCCTGAGTAGAACTCTCCTGTATGGCAGTGAGACCAACATCAGGATGGGAGTGTTTTTTCTTTCTTGATAGGTTGGGGTTTGGGCTGGAGGGGGGGCTAGACTGAAAACATCAGAAAATAAAACAACAATGGAAAACAAAATTGAAATCAAACCAAAATGAAAATGAAAATAAATAAAATTATAATCAGTGCTTTAAAAACGATAAAAACTAAGCAAAGCACGTTGAGCAGGTTAACATAAGGTAAAGGTGCAATGTGTGTTCTACTGGGTAGGCCAACAATACAAAAAATATTTCTGATTAAAGATGAAAACATTCTTGGATGATGTAGGGCTAAGCGAGCTATAAGCACATCGAGACATTGCTACATACATACATCCACATTATATAGAAGCATGGTAACAAGGAATAAATAAACTGAAAATCCTAAACAAAAATATCCCTGGCAATATAACTGTTTTTTTCCATTCCTATGCAGATAAATCCTAATGAGACAATTCTTTGAAAATATTATAACAATAAAAGAATCACCGATAATGAAAGCTTTAAAAAAAATCATAATTGTATATCAAAACTGTTATGCATCTAAAAGCCAGCAAATAGAAAGAATCAATAAATCAAATAATAATTTGAAGCTGCCAAAAAAAAAAATTAATAGAAAGTATGAGAACCCCTGAAGGACTGGAGTTGTCTCCCTTGGAATAGGAGTTTCTTCATTGAAGATGATTTCACACACTTCTAAACATGTCTAAACACATCAGTCAACAGAAGCAACATTTCATAATGCAGCATGATAAGGTATAAACCTATAGCATAAGGTTTTAAGTGTTAGATGATAAACAAGCCTGAAAACTTGTCCAACAATTTCGTTTGATCACAGAACAAACATAAATATTATCAACATTAACTCAATTTTATCCTTGTCGGTCACCTCAAAGGGGTACAACAATGGTAATAAATAAAACTGCTCTAGAGAAGCCATGTACACAGGTGATCTACCAGTATAGGTGGTGTGAACGGCTCTGGACTGAACTATGTGCTGTTTAATCTCCAGATCTATCTATAAATGCCATCAAATCACTTGCTCATATTGTCGTAGCTATTTGCCATTGTGGACAGTGTACATTTTGGATATTTCTTTTCATGGCATTTTTAATGTACTATCTATAAGTTAATTATCATGAATTTGGTTGTAAGGTGAATTTCTGAATTGATCACGACAGGGACTGTTTCTAGTCAAGTAGCACTACCTACCCTACAAAGACAAAACTGTAAAGTCACCAATGCATGAATAATAACACCTAACCTATACTACACAAACCCAAGTCATAACACCTAACCTATACTACGCAAACCGAAGTCATAACACCCAACCTATACTACACAAACCAAAGTCATAACACCTAACCTATAATACACAAACCCAAGTCATAACACCTAACCTATACTACACAAACCCAAGTCATAACACCTAACCTATACTACACAAACCCAAGTCATAAAACCTAACCTAAGATATAGCCATGTTGTTACATTAGTATGATAAGTGCATTTTAGTATAACAAGGTGACGAAATGTTTGGGAGTCACTAGTGTGTCAATGAATGGATTACACTAAGTGTGTGATACAGGATCTCTTACCTAATGACAATATCATATTGGTACAAAACAAGTGTGAAATAGAAGTGATACCAGTCAGGTACAGATGGAAATAAGCTTAGTGATAATCCTGAATATTGATTTGTTTTGAAATAAATATAAGCCAAGTGATAATCCCCGTATGTTGATTTGTTATGAGATAAGATAAGTGATAATCCCTGAATGTTGATTTGTTATGCTGTGAATGCTCACACAGGATTTCCTACATGTGTTAGTGGGATGAAATGTTAGTCGACATCCCAGGATGAGTTAAGGAATGGTCCCATGCACTGTATTCTACAAGGTAACAAGCTTAAGAATCCTCCTAGGTTCCATAGCACCGGTCAATGTCTACATTTTCTCAGACAGTGTAGATTATTCTTTCAAAAACATCGACACTGAAATCTAGGGTAACTGTTAGTATTCACGCCATTCTGTACCCCACAAGTGTGTACCATGGAATTTATTACAACTAAAAAGTAAAACTTAACCTATTTTGAAATTATATTTGTGATCAAACTGAATTGTTGAATGATGTAACAAGGCTTCAAAATGCATTTGTAACTTATTTCAAGACAATATGTTTTATTTTCAGTTAACTGAAATCATTGATACAAGAATACCTCTTAAGTCTTTTAATAATCTTATTAATGGCAAGCAGTCTAATGGCTTAGTCCTACTGGACTTGGTATAATTTTTGGTTGTATATTAAATAAGGCCAGATGCACGTGTCTGTCAGCAAGTGTTGTAAACTTGGTCTCGTAAGATTAACAACTTAGGTGTTTTAGTACTGAATCCCTTACGACAAGTTTATATCAGTACCTTAGAACACTGAATCAGTTACAATAATAGCGATCAGTTTTACTGTTTCGTTCAGGATAAAACTCATACCAAGTGTTAATAGAGGTTAATTTTCTCAATGATATTCAGCTGTTATTTATAACTTTATCCAATGTAGTCCTAACTGATCTTACCGGATATAAGTTTATTCAATGTAATCCTATATCTTGTATATTATCGACAAACAACTCCCAATTTATACTGGACTCTTGCTTATTCATTAAACAGTCTCTAGAACTGAGGAGAGTGGGCTTGCTGACAGTATAAGGTATGTACTTTGCAGCTAAAAATGTTTAAATCAAATTTTCTATTTGAAGCTATGTTAATTTTGTTCATGTTAATGTATATTAGAAATATAAGCAATCACTTTGCGACTTTTCTACATGTACATGTGTATGTATATATATTTCACTGTGTTTTTCTATTTTGCCTTCAAACTACTTTGTAGTTACAAATGTGCAAATAAAATTTCGAATTTCGAATTTATAACTTAATTCAATAAACCTCTACTATAGGTCTAGTCTGAATTGATCCAGAACAGCTGCTCATAGTTTAATTCAAAGTAAAACAATCTTTTTCCAATTTCTTTTTGTTAAACATTCTTTAGACCAGAATGTAAAGATATTCCTTGGAGTATTGATATTGTATGTTAAAGATCTGGATAATTCATACTGATTGTAAAGGAAGCTTCGCCTCAGTAATGTAACATTAGAATTATTTTTACCATGGATTTCATTTAATAATACATGAACTTCTTTAGTTTTGTTTAAAAGTTTGATTTCCCAATTAATGAATATGAAAACAAAATGTATATTATCTGAATTAGATATAAAGCAGCATTCGGAACCCTTGGGTCAATTAATTGTAACTGTTAACATCATTTCAGCATGCCCTACGCTACTAGAAAGTTGCCCACTTACTTGATCATTGATGGGTGAGCGACACCCGTCTTCTGTTCCTGATCCCTCCGTATTTGGCTGGGGGAACTTTTTGCCCCTAGGGGACCGAGGAGCCCGCTGATAGGGGTCCATAGACCCTTTGGAAAAATACAAGTATTTCTTTTATCAGTATCAAACAATCTATACTTCACCTTGCCTTTCAGAGCAGCAAGATTTTCAACCAATACTTCTGACACTAGCTATTGATTTTTGGAGGCAAGTTTTCATACAAATACTGGATGACCTTTCGTATTCTCATGGAATCGTAACATTTCATTTCCTAATCGCTCTCTTGGGTTATGGAGTCACAAACCCCAGTGTTTTTGTACAGTTCATAGAGGACTATAGTGGTGCTGTGACTGCTTAATCACAGGGTCAATTACTGAATGAATATCTGTGACTGCTTAATCACAGGGGCAATTACTGAAGGAATATCTGTGACTGCTTAATCACAGGGCCAATTAGTGGAGGAATATCTGCGACTGCTTAATCACAGGGCCAATTACTGGAGGAATATCTGCGACTGCTTAATCACAGGGGCAATTACTGGAGGAATATCTGCGACTGCTTAATCACAGGGCCAATTACTGAAGGAATATCTGCGACTGCTTAATCACAGGGCCAATTACTGAAGGAATATCTGTGACTGCTTAATCACAGGGTCAATTACTGAAGGAATATCTGTGACTGCTTAATCACAGGGTCAATTACTGAATGAATATCTGTGACTGCTTAATCACAGGGGCAATTACTGAATGAATATCTGTGACTGCTTAATCACAGGGCCAATTAGTGGAGGAATATCTGCGACTGCTTAATCACAGGGCCAATTACTGGAGGAATATCTGCGACTGCTTAATCACAGGGGCAATTACTGGAGGAATATCTGTGACTAACATCTCAATGTACAGTTACACAACTAACTAATGTTTATTGTGCTTTAATATCGTGATGGAGAAAGAAGGTGAATGTATTTTATTTTAAATCATATTCAAAACATTTAGAAATTTGGACATTTCCACGTCTTATCTTAAAAGTCCAATTTTGCCCAAAAAAAAGATTATGATTGGCTTTTTTTAAAACAGAGGTTGTCAGCAGATAACATTTCTTGATATTCTATTTTTCCTAGGGTTCTTTACAAACACCACAGAGTTAGGGAGAACATAGATTTCTCCGTTGTGACATTCCACTTACCATATAAATCAGGTGTCCCCAAATTTAACAAACATGTTTTCTGCAGGAAATCAATTATTGCAAGCCCAGATTCATTACCAAATGCAAGTCTGTAATGAAACAACAACACAAATAACACACAAGTCTAGGTTTTAACAGAACATGCTGGGTATTAACAGTAGAGCTCAATCATCAGACCAGTACCAACTCTTTATACAGAATGTCTAACACAAAGGTCAGAAATGTTCTAAAATAACAAAATGTTCATCTTTTCATGTTCATTTTAAGAAATAGTTTAAATGTGATTCTCTGCCTGATGGGCGTTTCTTAAACATACAACAGCAATTCTTGCTACAGGCCAGATGTCAAAATAATAACAGGAAATTACATCTACAAGCAAAACCAGCTCAGAATAATCTAGTCTTAACATCAATTATCTGCCATTTCTGACATCAATATTACTTGTACTTGTTACAGCCAATGTTTTCAGAAAGTAAATTTACAACTGTAACATATTGCAGATATCAACTCAGACAGGCCATGCTGATGTTGATGCTAATTTATTTACATTACTACCAGGCCCTGTCTTATGATCATTCTATACACATTGAAAGGCCCAGTCCATGTATATATTGACTTTATTAACATAAACAGGCCGGTCTATGTGTATGTTGTTGTTTTTTTTCACTTTTTTTTTTTTTTTTTTTCCAAATATTTTATTTTATTTCTATGTGTATGTTGACTTTTATATACATAAGCAAGCTCTAGGTTCTAAACGGCAGGTGGACACCCTGTTGGTGTACATACATGTTATTTGCTCCATACAAAGCCCTGAAGCTGCACCTGTACTTACAAACCATAGGAAGAGTTCACAGAGATGTTTGTGATATTGCCTGGGTGTTCGTTGTCCAGCCAGTTAAGCAGACACACAAGATCGGGATAGAAACCTGCATTGTACTTCTTGCTGCCCGGCCGCACCTTTAATGACGTGCCCGTCTCTATCTGCAATACAACACAAACGTGTGTAAAACAATAACAATGTTACGTCAATCAATACCAACACAAACGTGTGTAAAACAATAACAATGTTATGTCAAACAATACAACACAAATGTGTGTAAAACATTAACAATGTTATGTCAAACACTAAAACACAAACAAATATTTATAAAGTGTGAATTGTATCGACTCCCTGTCGGTTTGGTATGTGGTAATATGGAGCCCTGTTAAATGAATAACTAATACAAATTTGTTTTTACCAAGGTACATGATGGATTTCTCTGTAAAAAGGTATTCTCATCTAAATCTTCACACTTTTCAATGTCATTTGTTGGGGACATAATTCATTTCCACAAACATACAATGAATCAGACAGCACCTTTTTATATGAAACATACAAATGCTTCTGAATGTCAGACATAAAAAAAAAGTAAAAATTCACCAAAATTTATTTCATGCATTTTTTTTTCAAGATTAAACCTTCACCAAACTACATTTTGTGAGAGGAATGCTTTAGTAAAGAATCACCAGCTGTTAATTGTAAAATAATTGCCATCACATGCTGTATATTGTAAGGGAAATGTCATCACATGCTGTAAATGGAATAACAACTGTTGCCAAAATGGTAGACTTAAATCACGTGCATGAGAAAAGAACTAAAGGAATAGATCTTTAGATAACATTTTGAAATAAAGGGGTGTATTTCAATAAATAAGTGAGGTAACTCCAATTTATATTTTTTCTATCCTCATCCTCTCAATGCAAGTGTAAAATATACTAAGTATCATTCAAATTGGTGCAGTACTTATGGAGGATTAGTGTGAACAAGGTTTTTAAACAAAGGGACATAATTCCATCATAACGGAGGGAACACTAAATGATATATAATATTGAAATCTCCTTGATGTAAGAGTTTTCTGTACCAATGTCATTCAAATTAATGCAGCACTTGGAAGGAGTAGTGCGAACAATGTTTTTAAACAAAGGGACATCACTCCCATAGAAACGCAACATTTCAATATTAATCACAGGTGCATGACTTCAAATTGTGTTGACTGCATCAGTGAAGTTTCGCAACATTTGGCTAAAAACTATAAGAGTTGTACAGACAAGATTGTGTTGGCTAACTTTTGTTAAAAGGGACATAACTCCTTTAACAAGCCATTCAGATTAATATGTCTCGCCTATGCCCCGCTTTGACCATCAATGCACATATCAGAGAAACTGACTTAAACGCAAAAACTTAATGTTGATGGAGATGCTGACAAAGTCAATGGACCATGAAAGGTAGGCCGCATCCAGCATTTGATGCATGGGTTGAGATGTACTACCTCAGATATATCTATGGTCCAACACTTATACTTTCAGAGAAACTAATTTATATAAAATGCAAAAACTTAATGTTGATGGAGATAATATTGACGCCTTCGCTGGAAAAGCAACACCTAAGTCTCGCTTCCACTTCGTGGCAGTGAGACAAAAAAGGCCGAATCAAAATATGATATTTAGGTACATAAGTTGTGACCGAGTTGATGACATCAGTAAAGTTTCAAGAAATTCAGTTGTTCAAAAAACTGTAGGAGTTATGTAGACAATATTGTGTCTACAGGTAGACAGACCGACAACCCAATTCCAGTATACCCCCCTTAACTTTACTGAAGGATGCATAGAAGATAATGGCCATCACATGCTGTATACTGTAAGATATATTGTCGTCATCACATGCTGTATATTGTAAGATATATTGACATCTGCACATGCTGTTTATTGTAAGATATATTGACATACTCTATACCTGTATTACAAGATACACTGCCAAACTAAATGTGGCTATCAACAAGAGTAATTATAGTGAACAGTGTTACACTAACATGTCATTAAATCCAACCGTTTAAGTGCAGGGCTGATAAAACAAGCGTTGTGGGGCTGCACTAACACGGTAAAAAAATTCATACACTTAATTCTGCTGCCTGCAGTTCCAATATTAAAGACAAAATTGAGTCAGACTGAAATGTCCAAAAACAAAACAAGCAGGTTGATCAGTACCAAGCAAAGTGGAATTGGTTCGCACCACCACAATTGTTTGTGGCATACACGTATAAGGTTGGATATAGTACTAAACTTACTCTACTGGAGCAGACATTCAGCAAGGTGTTGGGGTGCGTGGCGACTACTTACTTTGTTACTTACTTTGACGCTGTCTGAAGTGTTACTGGAGTAGGAACCCATACTACCGCTGTGTTGTTGCTGGCTCACCACCGCCAAACTGGGTTTGGGGTAGTCATAATCCGGGGAGTCTAGGTCATCAAACACCTCGTATATAATGGAGATATCTAACCCCTGTGTCAACATCAAACATAAGTGTGAGGGCAGGAAGACATGGTATTGGACTGTGTTGACTACTGAAGAAAATTGATGTTTATAACTTATATAAATTAGCAGTCTGGTTATTGTGGGATTGTCAATCCCTTACAATTCTATAAGTGATCTATCCAAGCATTCAATCCCAAAGAACTTTGTTATGTATTTCATTTCCTTGGGTAATTCCTTAGAGCCATTTATTTTTTTATATAATGGACTACTTTGATGCAAAATTCTTACTGTCCTACCAATTTTAAATCAAAATAACACAATATTTCACTTGTACTGGACTGCAATGAAAAGTGACATATATTTGCATGACTTGATTGATTTTTTTGTCCATAATGGCGATTCTGGTAGACTACACAATTAGGATAGGAGTAGTCAAAATATTGTCCAGTATATACTAGACAACAGGGTCAATGGTGAGAATTTAATGCTCTGCATTTAATTCATTTCCATTAATTCGAGAGGTGAACTTATCTCTGGAAGTAAGTCCAGTGCTCATTTCAAACCAATGACCAGGTTCCCAGGCAGATTGTTGGTAAAACAGTAACAGTATATACTTGGTACTCATTTTACACCACATTCTATAACTACTAACCAGTCATCCAGCGTAATGTTGGTAAAACAGCAACAATATGATGTGTTGATATCTATATCTGGTAGTGTGATGTGTTGATACCTTTATCTGGTAGTGTGATGTGTTGATATCTACAGATATCTATAACTGGTAGTGTGATGTGTTGATCTCTATATCTGGTACTGTGATGTGTTGATACATATATCTAGTAGTGTGACGTGTTGATACATATATCTGGTAGTGTGATGTGTTGATACCTATGTCTGGTAGTGTGATGTGTTGATATCTACAGATATCTATAACTGGTAGTGTGATGTGTTGATCTCTATATCTGGTAGTGTGATCTGTTGATATCTATAGATATCTATAACTGGTAGTGTGATGTGTTGATCTCTATATCTGGTAGTGTGATCTGTTGATATCTATAGATATCTATAACTGGTAGTGTGATGTGTTGATCTCTATATCTGGTAGTGTGATGTGTTGATGCCTATATCTGGTAGTGTTATGTGTTTATATTTATATCTGGTAGTGTGATGTGTTGATATCTATTTCTGGTAGTGTGATGTGTTGATACATATATCTGCTAGTGTGATGTGTTGATACATATATCTAGTAGTGTGATGTGTTGATAGCTATATCTGATAGTGTGATGTGTTGATATCTATATCTTGTAGTGTGATGTGTTGATATCTATATCCGGTAGTGTGATGTGTTGATACATATATCTTCTAGTGTGATGTGTTGATATCTATATCTGATAGTGTGATGTGTTGATATCTATATCTAGTAGTGTGATGTGTTGATAGCTATATCTGATAGTGTGATGTGTTGATATCTATATCTGGCAGTGAGATATGTTGTTACATATATCTGGTAGTGTGTTGTGTTGATACATATATCTAGTAGTGTTACTTGTTGATACCTATATCTGGTAGTGTGATGTGTTTATATCTATAGATATCTATAACTGGTAGTGTGAGGTGTTGATCTCTATATCTGGTAGTGTGATCTGTTGATATCTATAGATATCTATAACTGGTAGTGTGAGGTGTTGATCTCTATATCTGGTAGTGTGATCTGTTGATACATATATCTAGTAGTGTGATGTGTTGATATCTATAGATATCTATATCTGGTAGTGTGATGTGGTGATACATATATCTAGTAGTGTGATGTGTTGTTATCTATATCTAGTAGTGTGATGTGTTGATACATATATCTACTAGTGTGAGGTGGTGATATCTATATCTGGTAGTGTGATGTCTTGATATCTATATCTGGTAGTGTGATGTGTTGATACATATACCTGGTATTGTGATATGTTGATATCTATATCTAGTAGTATGATGTGTTAATATCTATATCTAGTAGTGTGATGTGTTGATACATATATCTTCTAGTGTGATGTGTTGATATCTATATCTGGTAGTGTGATGTGTTGATATCTATAGATATCTATAACTGGTAGTGTGATGTGTTGATCTCTATATCTGGTAGTGTGATGTGTTGATACATATATCTAGTAGTGTGATGTGTTGATATCTATATCTAGTAGTGTGATGTGGTGATACCTTTATCTGGTAGTGTGATGTGTTGATACCTATATATGGTAGGGTGATGTGTTGATACCTATATCTGGTAGTGTGATGTGTTGATATCTATATCTAGTAGTGTGATGTGTTGATACCTTTATCTGGTAGTGTGATGTGTTGATACCTATGTCTGGTAGTGTGATGTGTTGATATCTATATCTGATAGTGTGATGTGTTGATATCTATATCTAGTAGTGTGATGTGGTGATACCTTTATCTGGTAGTGTGATGTGTTGATACCTGATATCTATATCTGATAGTGTGATGTGTTGACATCTATATCTAGTAGTGTGATGTGTTGATACCTATGTCTGGTAGTGTGATGTGTTGATTCCTATATCTGGTAGTGTGATGTGTTGATCGCTATGTCTGGTAGTGTGATGTGTTGATACCTATACCTGGTAGTGTGATGTGTTGATACCTATATGTGGTAGTGTGATGTTTTGATACCTATATCTGGTAGTGTGTTCTGTTGATACCTATGTCTGGTAGTGTGATGTGTTGATCCCTATATCTGGTAGTGTGATGTGTTGATGCCTATATCTGGTATTGTGATGTGTTGATACCTTTATCTGGTAGTGGGATGTGTTGATACCTATATCTGGTAGTGTAATGTGTTGATACCTATATCTGGTAGTGTGATTTGTTGATTCCTATATCTGGTAGTGTGATGTGTTGATGCCTATATCTGGTGGTGTAATGTGTTGATACCTATATCTGGTAGTGTGCTGTGTTGATACCTATATCTGGTAGTGTGATATGTTCATACCTATATCTGGTATTGTGATGTGTTGATACATATATCTACTAGTGTGATGTGTTGATGCATATATCTACTAGTGTGATGTGTTGATACATATATCTACTAGTGGGATGTGTTGATATCTATATCTGGTAGTGTGATGTGTTGATCTCTATAGATATCTATATCTGGTAGTGTGATGTGTTGATTCCTATATCTGGTAGTGTGATGTGTTGATGCCTATATCTGGTATTGTGATGTGTTGATACATATATCTACTAGTGTGATGTGTTGATACATATATCTAGTAGTGTGACTTGTTGATACATATATCTGGTAGTGTGATGTGTTGATACCAATATCTGGTAGTGTGATGTGTTGATACCTCTATCTGGTAGTGTGATGTGTTGATACCTACATCTGGTAGTGTGATGTGTTGATACCTATTTCTGGTAGTGTGATGTGTTGATACATATATCTGCTAGTGTGATGTGTTGATATCTATATCTTGTAGTGTGATGTGTTGATACCTATATATGGTAGTGTGATGTGTTGATGCCTACATCTGGTAGTGTTATGTATTGATACCTATATCTGGTAGTGTGATGTGTAGATACCTATATCTGGTAGTGTGATGTGTTGAGACCTATATCTGGTAGTGTGATGTGGTGATTCCTATATCTGGTAGTGTGATGTGGTGATACCTATATCTGGTAGTGTGATGTGTCGATACCTATATCTGGTAGTGTGATGTGTTGCTACCTATATCTGGTAGTGTGATGTGTTGACACCTATATCTGGTAGTGTGATGTGTTGATACCAATATCTGGTAGTGTGATGTGTTGATACCTAAATCTGGTAGTGTGATGTGTTGATACCTATCTCTGGTAGTGTGATGTGTTGATACCTATATCTGGTAGTGTGATGTGTTGATACATATATCTGGTAGTGTTTCTGCTGACCTTTAACTACTGACCTCTAACTTCTTAACTAAAGACTTCAACAGGAGAATGCTGACCTGTGTACCAGTCTCAATCTTTGAGGCTCACCTCACATGTGACAGTGAACACTTCTGGAACTCACCCTTGATATTACTACTACTACTACTACTACTACTACTACTACCCCATACCTCTCCCCAAACTTACTACAATGTCGACCGAAATTTCCTGCTTTGAGTACTTGAACAGAATCACATGAGTAGCCCCGGCCACACACAACATCCGGCTCTCCTGGCACAGGTGAATCAAATAGATTGCAAAGGGGTCATCATCCTGTCCTTCTGTCTGCTTGAATTTTGGTTTTTCAAATATTTTGGCAGTTTTTAACTTGTATAACACTTGTAATGTCACTGAAACAATAAAGAAGAATTGTTTTAGCAGTTTTGACAAAAAAACATCTGTATGAAAGAATATTAAATGTGTAACTTTCTGTTGCTGTTACTAAAAATCATTTTTAATATATTTCTGCAATGTCTTGTAGCATGTCTGATTATTTTCTTTTATCTATAGAATTTTTCTATAAGCCAAGAACTCACCTGATGAAGCATCCCAAAACTTCATAGAACCATCAGCATGTCTGTAAAATAGAATTCAATAAGAGAAAGTTACATCTTTATAAAACAAAATTGTATAGATGTTGTATGTAAGTTGAATTGAAGGAATTTAGAATGTTCTACAATTCACAAATTCAAATAATTTGTACCTTGCAGAAGTTTTCCTTAATTTGATTAAGGGATTTAAAAATTCAAGCTAATGCATTGACAAGATTTTTCTATAGTAATTGTAACAGCCAAAAATCTCATACAAGCTACATTATTACTGCTGTAGGAATTACAAACAAAAAGCTCATCACAAATGTAGGTGAGGCAACCTCATCACACAATAGATGGAAGTATAGGCATCAGTTCTGACTAACTCTCTTACTGGACACTTTACCCTGTGATCAGTAATTCTAACTTACTCTGTCACTGGACACCTTACCCTGTGATCAGTAATTCTAACTTTCTCTGTCACTGGACACCTTACCCTGTGATCAGTAATTCTGACCTAGTACCCTCTCACTGGCCACCTTACCCTGTGATCAGTAATTCTGACCTACTCTCTCACTGGACATCCTACCCTGTGATCAGTAATTCTGACCTACTCTCTCACTGGACACCTTACCCTGTGATCAGTAATTCTGACCTCTCTCAATGGACACCTTACCCCGTGATCAGTAATTCTGACTTACTCTCTCACTGGACACCTTACCCTGTGATCAGTAATTCTGACTTACTCTCTCACTGGACATCCTAGGAACCCTGTGATCAGTAATTCTGACCTACTCTCTCACTGGACATCTTACCCTGTGATCAGAATTTCTGGATAACTACACGTCGTCGTTCCCCACTCGCCTCCTTTCACAGGCCAGTTCTACAAAATGTGACAGGCATTATTTTTATCATGACACAAAGCTTCTATAAACTTACTTGAGAAATATTTTTTGAAAGCAATATATTTCTCAAATAAATTACACCAGATTATTGATTAGGCAAATGGAACAAACTTAATTGTTATTTTGAAAACAAAAATTGTTCTCTAATTTCTGATCTCTGATTAAAAACATTATAGTGAATGCAATTTAAAAAAAAAAATACACCTTCAGATTTAACATTTTATCATTTAATATATATTCATTTCATCCTGTATATTTGCAATTTTGCAAGATTAAGTAACAAACATTTGAAGGTGGAGCTGCTGACCTTTTCACTGAATCCAGTGCGTTTGTGTTTGGAGCCGACAGAGTAAAATGCAGGTATGAGATCAGGGGGACAGTCAGCATAGTATTGGCAAGCCGTCACTGGTGATTCGTGCAGGTCCATAGGGTATGGGTTCTCAAAACAGGGGTACCTGTGGGGGCAAAAACTTGTAAATCAGTACAAAAAATCCAGAGGGTACCTGTGGGGCAATAACTTGTAAATCAGTACAAACAACAGGGGTACCTGTGGGGGACAGTATTATGTAAATTAGTATAGTACAACAGTGTACCTGTGGGGCAATAACTTGTAAATCAGTGGGGTACCTGTGGGGGACAGTATTATGTAAATTAGTATAGTATAACAATGTACCTGTGGGGCAATAACTTGTAAATCAGTAAAAACAACAGGGGTACCTGTGGGGGCAGTATTATGTAAATCAGTTTGGTAAAATAGAGTACTGGTCGGGGCAGTAAATTATGAATCAGTACAAACAACAGGGGTACCTGTGGGGGCAGTATTATGTGAATCAGTTTGGTAAAATAGAGTACCGGCCAGGGCAGTCAATTATGAATCAGTACAAACAACAGGGCTGCCTATAGGGGTAGTAAACAATGACAGTACCAGACGTAGGTAGCAGACAGCCAGACAAATACTTACCCAGGACTGGTGAGATCAACCACCACCAAGTCATTCTGGAGCAGCACCACTATCGCATATGGCTCCTGGAAGTCTGTAACAAAGCAATAACAATGTTACAAATGTGGAAGTTTATCAACACACCCTAGGAAGGAAGCATAACATAGTCGACTTTGTGTTGGCTTGGTACAGGCTTCCATCAATATTTGGTCAAATACAGCACCAATCACACATATTGTTGGATCACAACACCAGTCACATTCCTATGTCACATCATCAGTCACATACCAGTGTATCTGGTGACTATCCTTATACACATTGCCACCTAAAGATCTAACACCAGTCACATACCATTGTGTCTGGGGATTCCTTATACCAGTCACATACCATTGTGTCTTAGGATTCCTAATACCAGTCACATACCAATGTGTCTGGGGATTCCTTATACCAGTCACATACCATTGTGTCTTGGGATTCCTTATACCAGTCACATACCATTGTGTCTGGGGATTCCTTATACCAGTCACATACCATTGTGTCTAAGGATTCCTAATACCAGTCACATCCCAATGTGTCTGGGGATTCCTTATCCCAGTCACATCCCATTGTGTCTTGGGATTCCTTATACCAGTCACATACCATTGTGTCTGGGGATTCCTTATACCAGTCACATACCAGTGTGTCTAAGGATTACTAATACCAGTCACATACCATTGTGTATGTGGATTCCTTATACCAGTCACATACCATTGTGTCTAAAGATTCCTAATACCAGTCACATACCAATGTGTCTGGGGATTCCTTATACCAGTCACATACCAGTGTGTCTAAGGATTCCTAATAACAGTCACATACCAATGTGTCTGGGAATTCCTTATACTAGTCACATACCATTATGTCTGGGTATTCCTAATACCAGTCACATACCATTGTGTCTAAGGATTCCTTATACCAGTCACATACCATTGTGTCTTGGGATTCCTTATACCAGTCACATACCATTGTGTCTTAGGATTCCTAATACCAGTCACATACCAATGTGTCTGTGGATTCCTTATACCAGTCACATACCAATGTGTCTGGGGATTCCTTATACAAGTCACATACCATTATGTCTGGGTACTCCTAATACCAGTCACATACCATTATGTCTGGGTATTCCTAATACCAGTCACATACCATTATGTCTGGGTATTTCTAACACCAGTCACATACCATTATGTCTGGGTATTCCTAATACCAGTCACATACCATTATGTCCGGGGATTCCTAATACCAGTCACATACCATTATGTCCGGGGATTCCTAATACCAGTCACATACCATTATGTCCGGGGATTCCTAATACCAGTCACATACCATTATGTCTGGGGATTCCTAATACCAGTCACATACCATTATGCCAGGGTGTTTCACAAAGCACCACAAAGTCGACCACATTGTGTTCCATTTCCAGGACTGTGGTACTCTTGCCATTCATCACGGTTATACTGGGGGTGCGTCCTGCTCGGTCATAAGACATCCCACCTGAGAATATTACCAGCAGGTCACTACAAAATACAAAAGGAAGGAAGTTACAACAAACATGAATTTAATAATAGTGTATCATCATCTTTGCAAACTGGATAAAACAAACATCGTACATACATGTAATGTTACTCTAAGTTCCCAGCATTTCAGTCACCAGCAAAAAAAATAAAAAAAATATGTAAGAGCCATGATGCTTTGTGAATTTTATAGCAAACAAAGGATACATCAATTCATTGCTTAATTTTGCTTCATTATTAAAACATTAATGAAGAATATAAAAACCTTTGAATGTTTTAGTGAAAATGTTAATGATGTACGTATGGTACTAATTAAGAACTTTTATCTATATTGTACGTGCACAATTATTGAAACAGATGACATTAACTTACTATATTTCCACTTTTAAAATGCCTAAATAATGTGTTACTAAATCTCACTCACATGCTTTCATCCAAATGACAAAGTTTAAATGCCTTATTTTATGGTAACTTCAACCATTCCTATGGAGGTGCTCAAACTACTGATGTCAACATGAACTTTGATAGTACTGACATTGACAGTCCTCTCAGAACAAATAAATTAACAGACAGCTGGTACTCACTAATACAAGCTGACCTTCTGCGTGTCCAACACTCCACACCACATTAAGTGAGAACATGGAGTTAGATTTTGTGGTCGACCTTTAGCGATTGCTGGTCTCCAGGGTCCACTACTATAGGAGATGGGTAGCACTAGTGCAGCAATACAGACTCAATCTAATAAACCAACCACACTTTTCTTCACTGCTACACTGCTTTTTATGTCTCTCTTACATTGTAGCAAATCAAAATCTGGTCTTGTAGAAACGGATTAAAACCCAAAGTTGACGAAAAATATTGCTGACAATGAGGAAATAATGTTGACATCGTGACTGCACACGTTAAGGTAACACTAGAGGTTTGTTTTTGTAAATAATTTTGGGGATCTCAACCTTGTCAAAGTTATGATTCAGATTAAATCCCTCAGGATGGGGCCAGACCCTAGAGTCAATCCTAACATCATAACTGTGCTCACCTGTTTACATACATCAAACATAAAAAATATATATGATATTACAGGGTGAGGCCAGGCCAGGCCCAGGATCAATTCTAATTGAATGACTGTGTTTATCTCTTTATGTTGATCATTTATATATGGTAAAGAGTGGGGATCCCAACCATTTTAAAGTTATGACCCAAGAATTAATCCCTGAGTGTGCAGCCAGACACTAGGGTCAATTCTAATATCTTGATTGTTTTGATCTCTTGATGCCCAGCAATGGTATATATGGTAATTGGGTGGGGATTTCAACCATTTCAAAGTTTTGCTCAGGAATTAAGTGCCTAGGGGTCAGGTTAGACTCTTTAGCCAGACAGATTTTTGACAGACGGGTGGAGTGTATAAACTTGTAATCTCCACTTGGAACTGGTGGGGGACTAATAAATACAATTAGAAAGTTAGGATGAGGAAAGTCACAATACATTCCTTAAAAGTTTAAAAGATACCACTGAAAAGTTTGCACTTACTTGACCTTGAGATCAAGGTCTCAGCGACTTAATGATAGTGCACTGCACATACATCTGTGGGTGATGAAGATATACTGCAAGATTAATTCAGATATCTTTAACAGTTTAAAGTTACAGACCAATCAAGATTGTCCTGAAATGATTGCACTTGTTTGACCTTTGACTTTCAAGTCAAGGTCACTGTGACCATTGACAGTGCAGAACACGTAGTCTGTTGGTGATGCAAATATGCAGGTCTCTTCAAGATATCTTTGACATTATGATTATACAATTTATGGTAGAATATTAATGACACTTAATTCACAGCAAGATTCATTCAGATATCTTTTATGGTTTTAAAGTTACAGCCAAGAAAAAATGTTACTGAAAGTTGGCACTCATTTGACCTTTGACCTTTAGATCAAGGTCACACTGGCATACTGACAATGCAAGGCACATAAGCTGTGGGTGATACAGGTGTACTACAAGTTTCATTAAGAAATCTTTGACATTATGATTATACAATTTGAGGTAGAATATCAATGACACTTAGGTCATTTCACAACAATTGTAAAACAAGATCCATTATATTTATCCCTCTTGTTGGCCCCGTCTTAATATGGGAGGAAACTGGAGTGCCTGGAGAGGTCTCACATGGTCAGGCATGTGACCCCATACATTGTCATCTCTGATTTGGGTATCCAACCCCGACTACTACCTTGTTGAAACGTTAGTGTGCTTTCCACTGGGCCATCCGACCAACTATTAGTGGAGCATATTGTTGACAAGAAGACTATACAATTATTATAAACTGTCATAGAAAAGTACCTAACCTACACAGCTGAAGTACCTAACTTACACACCTGTAACACAGAAAATTACTAAACCTACAAATCTGTGACACAGAAAGTACCAAACCTACACACCTGTAACACAGAAAATTACCTAACTTACACCTGTAACACAGAAAATTACCAAACCTACAAATCGATGACACAGAAAGTACCAAACCTACACACCTGTGACACAAAAATTAGACCAACATCAATCACGTACTAAGGTGGCCTGAGCAGGAGATGTTTCAGCTACTGAAGTCCTGAGATAAAAAAAAGTCTGAAAGTGCCAAGTGTGTCGAAGTTCAGATTCAGATACTCTGCAGTATATTAACATTCTGCAGTATACTAAGGAAAAGGTTATTCTTATGACAGTAAATCCATTATAACACATTGGCCATCCTTACTGACAAACAGTGACTGAGACTGCTGTCCATACCATCTGTCTCCATTGTTTACCAATCTCATTATTTACAAGTGATTTTTGTGTTACCAAACCACACACCTCGTCAGTAATCATGTAAAACTATGCGACCTTGACAATATATGCATTTGTTTATGGTATGACCTTGACAGGGTTTGTGAGATGTGGAGATAATTGTATCCCCTGCTCCCGAGGATCAATACAAATACAATCGCTGAATATCTACAGCTGTCTGTGCCTCGTCTTCTGCGCTTAAATTAGACCCACTTTGTTTAAGGTTGACACTTATGTTTTGTCCATGATAATCCATCGTCTTTTCCTTATTGATTTCAGAAAAATAGCCCTCTAGGAATCTCAGCGTTCATGTAATGAAAATGCAAATTTATCTTGGTTTTTGCCTAGCACATGAACGAGTTATGAGGATTTCCAAAGATGTTTTGGGTGTGTTTTTTAAATACCAAATTGAGTTACAACATTTCAAGATTCCTTGCTAGAAAAATAATAGATTGTGAGAGTAGAGTCAGACCTTATGATGTTATTTTTATTTTTAATACAGTAATGATAATCTTTTTCCCCCCACATCATATTGGTCCACAAAACAACATGCAGCAAACTATGACAATATTTATTTTCAAGATCGCAGCTGAATCAATTCACACCTGATAATCTCAAAGCTCACATTATGTCTCCATTTACAAATCCTGACAGTAACTAGAACTACCAATACTGATAACCTATTCTATCACAGCAGACCTTGTACCGATTGAGCAATGAAAAGCAGCAAGAATTGTGGTTCATGGCTAACACCATCTGGGGACAAAAAGAGTGAATGAGACTTTGGTTCAAGGCTAGTAACACCTGGTGATGACAGATAGTTCAAGGCTAGTAACACCTGGCGATGACAGATAGGTCAAGGTTACTGTCACCTCCAGACAAACTAGGAAGACATCCTAAAGGTCCATGTTTACACATACATTTTTGACATATCATTGGGCAGTACTGTTCCTAAAAATAGATCACTGGACCATAACAGACTTCTGGTAAAGAAAAGTTGGCAATTCCAACTCTAGCCCATTCACTCCAATCACCTCTGTCTTTGGAGATACATACATATATATAAAGACCATCGTGGCACGATCCTAATAAAACTTCATAGCCTCTCATCACAAAGATGATTTTATGTCTAATTATGAAGGCAATCTATACCTTTCTATGTGTTATTCCCCTTTGAGGACATCAACAGAAATTCCATTAAGAAAACCTCTAATTCCACTATAAATACTTTTAGCAGATGAAGGGAATTTGTTTTATAATGATGTGTATGCATGATATTTTAGCAATTTTACAGAGAACGATACATATCCATTTTGAAGTGAGGACAAGATTTACATGTCCAATGTCATAAAAACACTATAACACCAAGTGTGCCAGCAGTGACGAATTACCAACAGCTTAGGAATGAATTCCAATTCACTGGTTTCAATTTTAAAACAAAGAACATAATACTACATATCTCCTGATGTCACACCATAAACTTTGCATGCAATTTAGAATTGTAATTATGTTCCAGTTCATTTTTCTATATGGAAAATTCTAAAGGAAAGACTGTGTCAATGAGAATGACATTGTACAAGGAACTATTTTCTAATGTACAAGCTCCAATTAAGTTTTTACACAATGGATCATTTATTAGGTCCTTGTGATACAATATTTTTTTTTTCAAAAAGAAAGATTTTTGAATGATTTTATGTATGGAAACTTTCATTTTTTTTTTTTTAAGAGACAAAACTTTAGAAGCCATATTTGGTCAGAATTGATTGCATTAGGATTTCCATGTAAGGTTCAGGTATACTTAACATAATGCGAACTGGTGGGCTCCTAGTACTTTAAAACCATGTTGTATTAAAATAAACATTGCGATATACATCAATAACGGTACATGTACAACCCACATAATGTCAATCAAACTGTGTTATGAGAGCTTCAAACCTACCCTAGACCGACAAACTACACAATTCACCCAACAAATCTTCATCAACTTTGAAACTTATGTCAGCTTTTTCTTCAAACTTAATGAGCTTCCACGATATATATTCCATTACTGCAAGCAGCTTTTAAATTGAAATTTGTGTCGTAAATTCTTGTGCATATTTTATTGATCAAATCAATACCTTTACAACCCATATAGTATATGCTATATGGAGACCCATAGATCAACACCAGGGACAGTAGTCTCCCTTTGTTTACCAGAGAAGGATTCAAAAAGAGGTTTTCAGAAAGGTGATAAGGTGGCGAGATTTTGAGTAAATTGTTCTACATTAGAGAAGACAGAGTTTATTTGTCATGTTTAAGTATAACCTCCCATACTACTCACCCATTTCTGGCAGACTTCCACTCCACTTTAGTAATAGGCTTGCATGGGTCAGGTTTTCCTTCCTTGCCAATTTTGGCTGCAATTTAGAGAAACAAAATATAAAGCTTAACTTTGTGTTGTGCTGATGGTGTTGATGGACAATAGGATTGATATTTTCGAGTCAAAAGGATGAATATTGAGTCAACATAGTCAAGGTAAAAACAAGCTTGGTTCACCAGGATCAACAATGAGAAAGTGGAATACCAGCTGAGTTAAACGTTATCACTTTGTAATCCATAAAATACTCTAAATTAACATACCTAGTCATTAGACATTGTGAAAATCTTAAAGTGATTCCGACTGAATTATAGCATAAAAGCTGTTTAAATTTTCAAGAACGAACTGCAGTGGTTATCATTTGTAATCAGCTATTCCATTATGGAATGAGACAAAAGTACTTGCTTGTGGTAATATAGGTGTGAAAAGGTTGTGAACTAGTGACAGTACTCAATCAATGACTTTCACGGCAAATTACCCAGACCTGTACATGTCCACACATTAATGCTGGTGTCTCATCACGCCTCTATCTAGCCCATCACACGGAACCTGTCTGGATGGTGCACAATGCCAGTTACGACAATCTTGGGAGTAGGACACTGCCATCAGGATAGAGATTTGTGTTATGATTGAGCGGTTGTATGTAACGTTATGACACGACAGACATGATGCTACATGAAGCTATCATCTTGTGTTGCTGGGATGACAGTATCTTGTGTAAACCATCAGCCTTACTTTTACTAGGTCGGTGGGGATGTTGAACGTCTCTCGTCAATACCAAAATGTTGTACTCTGTCTCTAAGATCCTACATCATAAAAGACTGATCATACCTTGTGTCTTTGTAATCCTTTATCATGTCTGTATATTCCTACATTGTATCTGTGTTGTGATACATTGTGATTTGTGTGATCCTGTTTCATGTCTGTGTGGTCCTACACTTACCATGGAGCATCATGTGACTGACAGACCAACACTTACCATGGAGAATCATGTGTCTGACAGACAGACACTTACCATGGGGCATCATGTGACTGACAGACTGACACTTACGATGGAGCGTCATGTGACTGACAGACTGACACTTGGGGGGGAGAGTCATGTGACTGACAGACTGACACTTGGGGGGGAGAGTCATGTGACTGACAGACCGACCCTTACCATGGAGAATCATGTGAGCGACAGACAGACACTTACCATGGGGCATCATGTGACTGACAGACAGACACTTACCATGGGGCATCATGTGACTGACAGACTGACACTTACCAGGGAGAGTCATGTGACTGACAGACTGACACTTACCATGGAGGGTCATGTGACTGACAGACCGACCCTTACCATGGAGAATCATGTGACTGACAAACAGACACTTACCATGGAGAATCATGTGCCTGACAGACCGACACTTACCATGGAGATTCATGTGACTGACAGACCGACCCTTACCATGGAGAATCATGTGAGCGACAGACAGACACTTACCATGGGGCATCATGTGACTGACAGACTGACACTTACCAGGGAGAGTCATGTGACTGACAGACCGACCCTTACCATGGAGAATCATGTGACTGACAGACCGACACTTACCATGGAGAATCATGTGACTGACAGAACGACACTTACCATGGAGAATCATGTGACCGACAGACCGACACTTACCATGGAGAATCATGTGACTGACAGACCGACACTTACCATGGAGCATCATGTGACTGACAGACTGACACTTACCATGGAACATCATGTGAGCCAGCCAGACAGCCAGCCAGCCAGACTTACCATGGGGCATCATGAGACTGAGGGGCTTATTGGCAGATTTCAAGTTGTATGTGGTGAGACTTCCATCTGTGTGACTGCACATGAACTGCTTCCCTTCGTGGTGCCAGGATATGGACCGCAGGGCCTACAAAGATACAAATACATAAGGACCTTCAAATCTTCAACTACATCAAATAAATAGTCAGGACCTACAGTTCATTATGAAATTTCAGGGGTGAATGAGTTAAGCTTTCTATATTTGTCTATCCTTACTACCTGGTCAATGACAAAAATGTTGCAAGAAATACCAACTTCTGTAAAAGACCCCATCTGATTTTAAAGACCTCCTGAACAAAGGACCCCAAATTCAAGACCACTCTGATAGTAAGGCCCCTAATGAATGGCTGAATCTGACTTTGGGTACAAAACTTGGTTTGTTTGTGTTTTACATCCTATTAACAGCTATGGTCATTTAAGGACGAGCCAGGTTTTGGTGGTGGAGGAAAACCACCGACCTGTTCGAAGCAAGCAGGCCACAACCCCCGCCAGTGGAGGAGGGCTAGTGATAGCAGAACGTCGGACGCATTAACCAGTTGGCCACTGCAGTACAAACCACCTGTAATAAAGGACCCAGGATGATATAAGGTCTAAGACCCCTTATGATTTAATGTCTTACCCCCTTAAAATGAGATTCTCATCTAAACAAATGACTTTGTGGGTGACGCAATAATATGAGACAGCAATGGAACCTTGCGGCTATTCTTCATGTCATCTGACAATTAAATGTTGAAAACAGATTAAGCTTGGGCTAGCCTACTTGAATTACGCCACATGTCTGTTGTGCTCCAGGGCAGGTGATGGGAGAAGCACTAAATCAGAAGAGTGGGCAGCCCATTTGAACAGTTTCATTTTATCTCAGTACACACCTAACCACCACAGACAAGCCAATCTCAGAATCTGTCAATATTTATAGATTTAAAGTTAGAAAGTTAATTTGTCTTAAAGCTTTTTCTGCAATCTGAACATTTCTTAGTAAACCTAACCAATATTGATTGATTTTGGCTATTGTTAATGAACCCATGCAAACGAAGCATTCTAAAGTTATTGAAGCCTTCACCATTTAATGCTGAGGGCATCGGAAACATGATCTGCTGCAGCATCCATCTTAAAACAAAAACCTTTACAGACCATGCCACTATTAATAGCTACACAATCCTTGGCCTTTCAACCTGTAGGTCCAAAATTAATGTGAGGAATTTGGTGTCCATATACGAACCTTGTTGACAATCACAGGCAACCTTATTGATTAGGAGATTTGAAAGTTCATGGAATACTTGCACAGTGTGACATGGTGCAGGGAAAATCAATTGATTGTAGTCAGTTCCTGAAGCACATCCAAAATAGGGATGCTGGTATGGAAGGGGAGCTCTATAGGAGTGGTATGGAGTTAGGAGTGAGAGCAAAACTGAGTAGGACTGATGAGGACCAAAAGTTGTCATGGAATTGAAATGATTGAGAGTAAAACTGATCTGACTATAGAATTGTGATGGATGTTGAACAGGAGTGATGGTAAGATTTGAGAAGGAGCTGTAATTAGATGAGATGGAGCTGTAATTAGATGAGAAGGAACTGTAATTAGATGAGAAGGAACTGTAATCAGATGAGAGGTAACTGTAATCAGATGAGAGGAAGCTGTAATCAGATGAGAGGGAGATGTAATTAGATGAGAGGAAGCTGTAATCAGATGAGAGGGAGATGTACTCAGATGAGAAGGAGCTGTAATTAGATGAAAGGAAGATGTAATCAGATGAAAAGCTGTAATCAGATGAGAGGGAGATGAAATCAGATGAGAGGTAACTGTAATCAGATGAGAGGGAGCTGTAATCAGATGAGAGGGATATGTACTCAGATGAGATGGAGCTGTAATCAGATGAGAGGGGGATGTTATCAGATGAAAAGAAGATGTAATCAGATGAAAAGCTGTAATCAGATGAGAGGGAGATGAAATCAGATGAGAGGTAAATGTGATCAGATGAGAGGGGGCTATAATCAGATGAGATGGAGATGTACTCAGATGAGAGGGAGGTGTAATCAGATGAGAGGGAGATATAATCAGATGAGAAGGAGATGTAATCAGATGAAAAGCTGAAATCAGATGAGAGAGAGATGAAATCAGATGAGAGGTAAATGTAATTAGATGAGAGGAAGCTGTAATCAGATGAGAGGGAGATGTACTCAGATGAGAGGGAGATGTTATCAGATCAGAGGAGGATGTAATCAGATGAAAAGCTGTAATCAGATGAGAGGGAGATGAAATCAGATGAGAGGTAACTGTAATCAGATGAGAGGGAGCTGTAATCAGATGAGATGGATATGTACTCAGATGAGAGGGAGGTGTAATCAGATGAGAAGGAGATGCAATCAAATGAGAGGGAGATGTAATCAGATGAGAGGGAGATTTAATCAGATGAGAGGTAGGTGTAATCAGATGAGCGGGAGCTGTAACCAGATGAGAGGGAGATGTAATCAGATGAGAAGGAGATGTAATCAGATGAGAAGGAGATGTAATCAGATGAGAGGGAGATGTAATCAGATGAGCAGGAGCTGTAATCAGATGAGCGGGAGATGTTTACCAGATTAGAGTTGTCTCTGAGTTGAAGAGGAGTGACTGTGAGTAGGGATCAGACTAGGAGTTGGCATAGAGCTAAATAAGAGTAATAAGAAGAGTGAATTGACCTCATCATAAGCTGAAAAGGATATGTGAAGTTCTGTTTTCTTTTACATATTATAGCTATTAATTGTAGATGTAAGACTGATTTATGAAAATTATGTTAAAATATTATTTTCAACTCAACATAAGCCAAAGAAATTTGATAGAAACAAAGGACAAATGTCAGAACAGCTGATATTTTCAAATGCAAACAACAGTTAGTGTTGATTTCAGGTTCTTCATATGATAGATATTTTGAATGAAACAGTTTTTTTTCAAATATATACTTTGGGGGAAGAAGACGGTCAGGGAATACAGATATTCTGGCAGCTTTGGTATGAAGGTTTGAACATAAAGACCTTAAAAAGCTACCCGAAATTCAATTCATAGACAAGAATGCACTTTAGACGAATGTGTTAGAGAGTAAATTAAAAGGCACTGTTGTGAAATGGTAATCACCAATAAGCCCATTACATAACCTTAACCAACATAAGTTTATAACTCTAATTGAATCAAAACAGTAACATGGAATTCATCCTATAACTCCACCAACTAACCCTGTAACGAGCACCCACTTTACTTTTAGTCTTTGTATACAGCAAGCCACACATTCAATTATGTTGGCTAAATGTGGAACTTGTATTTTGAACCCAATCCAGTGATCATTTCTTGCAGTTGCCTCAGTTTCTCAGATTTATGTATTTCTGAATTATATCAATTATTGGTCTAGTTCAATGTTAAGACATCCATAAAAAACTTATTATGGCCCTAGTTATGTCTTGATTGATTTGTTAATCAACATGGCTATATATGAAAGGATTTTTGTGTTGTGTTTTACTGTGTGGTAGAGACATGTCAGTGCTGTCGTGGTGATAATGTATCTGACACTGTAGTTGATTGGTTTGTTAATGCTCCAGACTCGCTTGGCTACCTCAGTCACAGCCTCTAAAGCGCTGGACGTCAGTGTTAGCGTGGGGCAACCAACCCTGTAATGGTTCAGATTTACACAGTGATGTGTGGCTAATGTGTCTACTGGACAGTCTACAATGATCATATTCCAGCTCACACCCTTTCAGAGTGTCCTCCACTCCATAATAAGTCTCCAGCCACAATGATCAGGTCCCAGCTCACACCCTGTCAGAATGTCCTCCACTCCATAATCAGTCTCCAGCAACAATGATCAGGTCCCAGCTCACACCCTGTCAGAATATCCTCTACTCCATAATCAGTCACCAGCAACAATGATCAGGTCCCAGCTCACACCCTGTCAGAATGTCCTCTACTCCATAATCAGTCACCAGCCACAATGATCAGGTCCCAGCTCACACCCTGTCAGAATGTCCTCTACTCCATAATCAGTCTCCAGCCACAATGATCAGGTCCCAGCTCACACCCTGTCAGAATATCCTCTACTCCATAATCAGTCTCCAGCCACAATGATCAGGTCCCAGCTCACACCCTGTCAGAATGTCCACTACTCCATAATCAGTCTCCAGCCACAATGATCAGGTCCCAGCTCACACCCTGTCAGAATATCCTCTACTCCATAATCAGTCTCCAGCCACAATGATCAGGTCCCAGCTCACACCCTGTCAGAATATCCTCTACTCCATAATCAGTCTCCAGCCACAATGATCAGGTCCCAGCTCACACCCTGTCAGAATATCCTCTACTCCATAATCAGTCTCCAGCCACAATGATCAGGTCCCAGCTCACACCCTGTCAGAATATCCTCTACTCCATAATCAGTCTCCAGCCACAATGATCAGGTCCCAGCTCACACCCTGTCAGAATATCCTCTACTCCATAATCAGTCTCCAGCCACAATGATCAGGTCCCAGCTCACACCCTGTCAGAATATCCTCTACTCCATAATCAGTCTCCAGCCACAATGATCAGGTCCCAGCTCACACCCTGTCAGAATATCCTCTACTCCATAATCAGTCTCCAGCCACAATGATCAGGTCCCAGCTCACACCATGTCAGAATGTTCTCTACTCCATAATCAGTTTCCAGCAACAATGATCAGGTCCCAGCTCACCCCCTGTCAGAATGTTCTCTACTCCATAATCAGTTTCCAGCAACAATGCTCAGGTCCCAGCTCACACCCTGTCAGAATGTTCTCTACTCCATAATCAGTTTCCAGCAACAATGATCAGGTCCCAGCTCACACCCTGTCAGAATGTCCTCTACTCCATAATCAGTCCCCAGCCATAATGATCAGGCCCCAGCTCACACCCTGTCAGAATGTCCTCCACTCCATAATCAGTCTCCAGCAACAATGCTCAGGTCCCAGCCCACACCCAGTCAGAATGTCCTCTACTCCATAATCAGTCACCAGCAACAATGATCAGGTCCCAGCCCACACCCTGTCAGAATGTCCTTCACTCCACAATCAGTCACCAGCAACAATGATCAGGTCCCAGCTCACACCCTGTCAGAAAGGCCTCTACTCCATAATCAGTCACCAGCCACAATGATCAGGTCCCAGCTCACACCCTGTCAGAACGTCCTCCACTCCACAATCAGTCTCATACCATACCAGGTTATCATGTATTCTTCATGTCCAGCAATGTTGTAAATTGTTATGGCATGGGGATCTCAAATGTCTCTATGTTATGACCCAGGGAGGATGTTTCCAGGGGTTGGTCTGGACCTCCAGGCCAATCCTGGTAGCATGAATGTTTTCTTCTCTTCATGCCTTACAATTGTATATTTGGTTATAGGTTGGGGGAAAATCCCTTAATTCATATTGAAGGTGAAGGATTTTATTGATTTACCTCCATTTCACCTATTGGCCACACCCCTCTGCCCCCCTTTTTATGTAGGGGGGCGGGGGAAGCACATCCTTCATTTTATAAAATTTAGTTGTCTTTGCCTGCAGGTTATATTGACAAGAAATGGTTAAAATCTCTCCATTTGCATCAAAGGAGTAAGGTTTTAATAGTTTCCTTTATTTGCAATATTGGGCCCCACCCCTCTGCCACACCCTACATTTATACAAATTTAGTTCTCTTTGAATACAGGTGATCTGTAACAAATTTGGTGATAATCCCTCCATTCACAGAAGGGGAAAGCTTTTAAAAAGATTTTCCTGTATTTTCCCTATTGGGCCCTGCTCCTCCCCCCTGGTGAGCCACATCATCCATTTATACAAAATCACCTTTGCCCAAAGATGCTCTAGAACATGTTTGGTTCAAATTCCTTCATTGGTACAAAAGGAGAAGTTCTATTTTTCCCCCTTTATTTCACTTTTTGGGCCTCACCCCTCAGTTTGTACAAAATAACGTCTTTTTAACTGAATGATATGCAGACCACATTCGGTTTAAACAGGTTTCTAGAACAAATTTGGTCAAAATGGCCATTGGTTGAGAAGGGGAAGCTTTTTGAAGCTTTGCCAATTTTCCCCCTATTTGGCCCCACCTTTGTCCCCCAAAGGAGCCATACCCTCTGTTTATACAAATTTGAGAACCCTATGACCAATGATGCTTGATCTACTTTCACCCACAAACCCAAACACATATACCATCACGAGGGATACTTACCTCAGGGGAGGTGTAGCGACATTCAGCACTTTTAGTTTTGAGATCCCACAACACAATAGCACCAGTCTCAAATCCAATCAGAAGCTGCAACAGTGAATGGAAACATGTTGTTAGTGGTAATCACAGTCTATCACAGTTATGTTAACATTATCATGGTTATGTAATTAGGTTAGCAGGTTTACAAAACCATATTGACAGTATTTGGTCTATGTTGACAGTTATAGTGGTCTATGTTGACAGTTATAGTGGTCTATGTTGACAGTAACAGTGGTCTATGTAGACAATACCAGTGGTCTATGTTGACAGTTATAGTGGTCTATGGTGACAGTTATAGTGGTATATGTTGACAGTTAAAGTGATCTATGTTGACAGTTATAGTGATCTATGTTGACAGTTATAGTGGTCTATATTTACAGTAACAGTGGTCTATGTTGACAGTTATAGTGATCTATGTTGGCAGTTATAGTGGTCTATGTTGACAGTTATAGTGGTCTATGTTGACAGTTATAGTGATCTATGTTGACAGTAGCAGTGGTCTATGTAGACAGTTATAGTGATCCATGTTGAAAGGTTTAGTGGTCTATGTTGACAGTTATAGTGGTCTATATTTACAGTAACAGTGGTCTATGTTGACAGTAACAGTGGTCGATGTTGACAGTAACAGTGGTCTATGAAGACAGTTATAGTGATCTGTTGACAGTTATAGTGGTCTATGTTGACAGTAACAGTGGTCTATGTAGACAGTTATAGTGATCTATGTTGAAAGGTTTAGTGGTCTATGTTGACAGTTATAGTGGTCTATATTGACAGTAACAGGGGTCTATGTTGACAGTAACAGTGGTCTATGTAGAGAGTTATAGTGATCTATGTTGATAGTTATAGTGGTCTATGTTGACAGTTATAGTGGTCTATGTTGCCAGTAACAGTGATCTATGTAGACAATACCAGTGATCTATGCTGACAATAACAGTGGTCTATGTTGACAGTTATAGTGGTCTATGTTGACAGTAACAGTCGTCTATGTAGACAGTTATAGTGATCTATGTTGACAGTTACAGTGGTCTTTTTAGACAATACCAGTGGTCTAATTTGACAGTTCAATGGTTTATGATCCCATTGATAGTGTATATCGATAGTTAAGTAAGCATCATCATTGTCTATGTTGACAATGGCTGTCTTCCTTTGGTAATGTATACTTTACAAAAATTCCATCACGTCTAGGACCTGTTTAGAGATAGAGCCTCATCAGAGTAACAGTGGTCTATGTAGACAGTTATAGTGACCTATGTTGATAGTTATAGTGGTCTATGTTGACAGTTATAGTGGTCTATATTGACAGTAACAGGGGTCTATGTTGACAGTAACAGTGGTCTATGTAGACGGTTATAGTGATCTATGTTGATAGTTATAGTGGTCTATGTTGACAGTTATAGTGGTCTATATTGACAGTAACAGGGGTCTATGTTGACAGTAACAGTGGTCTATGTAGACGGTTATAGTGATCTATGTTGATAGTTATAGTGGTCTATGTTGACAGTTATAGTGGTCTATATTGACAGTAACAGTGGTCTATGTTGACAGTAACAGTGGTTATGTAGACAGTTATAGTGATCTATGTTGAAAGGTTTAGTGGTCTATGTTGACAGTTATAGTGGTCTATGTAGACAGTTATAGTGGTCTATGTTGATAGTTATAGTGGTCTATGTTGACAGTTATAGTGGTCTATGTTGCCAGTAACAGTGATCTATGTAGACAATACCAGTGATCTATGCTGACAGTAACAGTGGTCTATGTTGACAGTTATAGTGATCTATGTTGTCAGTTATAGTGGTCTATGTTGACTGTAACAGTGGACTATGTAGACAATAACAGTGGTCTATGCTGACAGTAACAGTGGTCTAAGTTGACAGTTATAGTGGTCTATGTTGACTGTAACAGTGGACTATGTAGACAATAACAGTGGTCTATGCTGACAGTAACAGTGGTCTAAGTTGACAGTTATAGTGGTCTATGTTGACTGTAACAGTGGTCTATATAGACAATACCAGTGATCTATGCTGACAATAACAGTGGTCTATGTTGACAGTTATAGTGGTCTATGTTGCCAGTAACAGTGATCTATGTAGACAATACCAGTGATCTATGCTGACAGTAACAGTGGTCTATGTAGACAGTTAAAGTGATCTATGTTGACAGTTATAGTGGTCTATGTTGACATTTATAGTGGTCTATGTTGACAGTTATAGTGGTCTATATTGACAGTAACAGGGGTCTATGTTGACAGTAACAGTGGTCTATGTAGACTGTTATAGTGATCTATGTTGATAGTTATAGTGGTCTATGTTGACAGTTATAGTGGTCTATATTGACAGTAACAGTGGTCTATTTTGACAGTAACAGTGGTCTATGTAGACAGTTATAGTGTTCTATGTTGATAGTTATAGTGGTCTATGTTGACAGTTATAGTGGTCTATATTGACAGTAACAGGGGTCTATGTTGACAGTAACAGTGGTCTATGTAGAGAGTTATAGTGATCTATGTTGATAGTTATAGTGGTCTATGTTGACAGTTATAGTGGTCTATGTTGACTGTAACAGTGGTCTATGTAGACAATACCAGTGGTCTATGTTGACAGTTATAGTGGTCTATGTTGACAGTTACAGTGGTCTTTTTAGACAATACCAGTGGTCTAATTTGACAGTTCAATGGTTTATGATGCCATTGATAGTGTATATCGATAGTTAAGTAAGCATCATCATTGTCTATGTTGACAATGGCTGTCTTCCTTTGGTAATGTATACTTTACAAAAATTCCATCACGTCTAGGACCTGTTTAGAGATAGAGCCTCATCAGCCTTTTCCCTTACAATTAATTGTCTCCATTTACACAGAATTTGATAAGCTAGTTTCTATATTGAGTTTCCTCCCTATTGTGTTGCAGCAACCAGATCTACTTGGCTGCAAATGTCATTTTGCTGTCAATAATGTGCAAACCAACACTGGATGTAAGAGGGCAAAAGGTCAATTTCCCACTGTAAGGGAAGCACTGCCATTTAGAATTTCCTCAATTCCTTCCAGTTATATTTTGGTCTAATATATCTTTCATTACATTATTGTCTCAACTTACCTGCTAATTTTACAACCCCTGGCAAATGCTTTGCAAAATTCTATTGCTAGAAATGTTCATCAGAAGCCTTTTTAAGCAGGAAGTTTGTGGAGTCAGAAGACAGTTGAAAGTAGGGCATCAGACTGAGATGTCTGAGAGATGAGGAGTCAAAGAATGAGCACCATTCATAGAAATGATAATCTGGTATGGAGGTCAGAAATAAAGATCAGGGATGATAATCAGGTATGGGTACCATCTGCTCAGATACAAGCTCTCTGTATCCGACTCTGGTACAATCAGCTCAGAAACAAGCTCTATCGGACTCTGGTACAATCAGCTCAGAAACAAGCTCCAACTGACTGGTACAATCAGCTCAGAAACAAGCTCTATCTGACTCTGGTACCATCAGCTCAGAAACAAGCTCCAACTGACTGGTACAATCAGCTCAGAAACAAGCTCTATCTGACTCTGGTACAATCAGCTCAGAAACAAGCTGTATCTGACTCTGGTACAATCAGCTCAGAAACAAGCTCTATCTGACTCTGGTACCATCTGCTCAGAAACAAGCTCCAACTGACTGGTACCATCTGCTCAGAAACAAGCTCTATCTGACTCTGGTACAATCAGCTCAGAAACAAGCTCTATCTGACTCCGGTACCATCAGCTCAGAAACAAGCTCTATCTGACTTTGGTACCATCAGCTCAGAAACAAGCTCTATCTGACTCTGGTACCATCTGCTCAGAAACAAGCTCTATCTGACTCTGGTACCATCAGCTCAGAAACAAGCTCTATCTGACTTTGGTACCATCAGCTCAGAATCAAGTTATTGGCATTCCTTTGGTACCATCAGTTCAGATTCTAATACCAACATCCAGTATTCAGAAACCATTATACACATCTGAATTAAGATACCATCTTTTTGGTACAGAACAAATTTATAGAGATGTTATTGAAAAGATTCTACATAGCAAACCATGCCACAACATAACTAACCAAACTGACAGGTGTCCTGCCAACTAAGATTCCTAGATTAACAAGACAAATGTCAATTTTAAGTCACAGATCCCCTCCGATGTTTCTTGGGACAGAGATATCTATTACAGGATATGGATCTGGAGCAGCACAAAACTGTTCCTACATGCTCAAATAGACATCAACACAATCAACTTATTGGGCTTGCCTAAACTGTAGCAGACTTTTGGTGGGTAAAAGATTGTGTCGTTTTCAAGTGGTCTATGATCCATATCTACAGTAACTGCCAGTTGGTACAAGTCTATAATTTAGGCTAGAATATGGAAAATCTGCACTGCAAAAGTGACAATGGTCAGTATCAGTACCTTAAAGACCATTATTCTGCAGCACTAGCGATATACACATACCTAATAGACTGATGTCATGCAGTGTTGAAGATGTGGGTGTATCTAATACACCACTGTCCTGTAGCACTAGCAATGTGAAGGTAAGTATATAATACACCACTGGCCTGTAGCACTAGTAATGTAGGGGTAAGTATCTAATACACCACTGTCCTGTAGCACTAGTAATGTAGGGGTAAGAATCTAATACACCACTGGCCTGTAGCATTAGTAATGTAGAGGTAAGTATCTAATACACCACTGTCCTGTAGCACTACTAATGTAGGGGTAAGTATCTAATACACCACTGTCCTGTAGCATTAGTAATGTAGGGGTAAGTATCTAATACACCACTGTCCTGTAGCACTAGTAATGTAAAGGTAAGTATCTTATAACCTTCATATTGTTGTTTAATACAGCAATGTTCTGTAGCACTACTAATGTAGGGGTAAGTATCTAATACACCACTGTCCTGTAGCACTAGTAATGTAAAGGTAAGTATCTTATAACCTTCATATTGTTGTTTAATACAGCAATGTTCTGTAGAACTTCTTATGAAGAAGTAAATACCTTGTGTACCTTGGTGTGCAGCACAAGCAGCACTGATACCTTATATGCCATTGCCTGGATGCAGTTTGAGATCACTGTGAAGCCAAATTGAGCTGAACAGCATGTAATTTATCCTATCAGAAAGGGTTACTGGCAATCCTTTTCTCAGCATTTGCCACAGACAGCCAAACCAGATTGACAATCACACCTAACAATGGGAAGTCATTACAATTACCACAGAGTACAATCACGTTTGAGCAGAGCTGAAACAAGCCTGAAAGCCCATAAGTGATCTAAGTTGTCATTTCCAAGGAGCTAATTCTTTATTGTTGTTACATGTGTGAACGAAGGACAAGATTTGAATCAACAAATACACAATTTAAGTCTTAATTGGCCATTTTCTGTTCTTTAGTCTTTTAAAGCCAAGATTCTGAATCTCTGTCTTCCTCTGACATTCAACCAATCATCTGTGAAAGAAACCACTATAGAAAACAAGATGTTTGAACAGTTTCCTGTGTTTCTTCAGTCTGTGTAGTGTGTGTGGCCCTATGTGCACACAATGACATCAAAAGATATTCACCAACTTCACAAGATTTTACTGACACTAATCCATAGTACCCAGCATAAAATAGCTATTTTTTCTTACACTAAATGGATTACACTTCTCAACCATTAGAACAAAAATTAATTTTATTTAATAACATGCTCATGAAAGGTTGCATTTTGTAATAGCCATTATATTTCTAAGAAGTATTTCTGCTTTCAAAAAGACGAACAGGGCATCAACAAAAACTCTGTGATACAGAGATACCTTCCAAAACATGTCCTGGTAATTACTGCATTAACAGCAGGATATAGTGTATGTCCTAGTTCAGCAATGGCTATTTTAGTAACAGCAGGATATATTAAAGGTTTCTAGTTCCTGATAACTTTACTTTTCACTTCAATGTTTCATCCATGGTTGTAACAGATTCATATTTTTTATTTTTGAGAAGCTAGATCATCAGAAAAACCAGGTGTAAGCTGTGTGTAAGAGTAAGTTGTGCATTTACAGAAAACGTGACATTAACTCGTGTATTTCCTGTATGTCTACACAACAAAGGTAGCAGCAGGGTTCTGAATTCTTAATTTCTGTAAATGATTTATGTGATGCTCCAACAAGAAGACAAATTGAATGAAATTAATCTGCACGTACCACTGTATATGACTTGTGAGGTGGAAATCGAGACATGCCAAATATTGATCCCTCAGCCAATGTCTGGCATTCAACTGGCAACACAGTTCTGGTAGGGAACAATTCTTAACATCTAACATACAGCATTAGTACTTAGCACAAACTGAAACATGCTTCATACAGCCTTTCCTGGACAAGAACTTTTCCTATTGCTATTTCAAACACTTTCACACATTTTCAAGGGTTAACAAAGTTTTTGGAAACAAGAGGCCCAATGGGTCTGCATCGCTCATCTGGTATTAATCTCACACTTGTCACCTTAAAAATGGACTAAAATACAGCTACAGGCAAAATATCAGTGTTTCATTCATAAGAACCTATTAAAAGATTTAAACATATATGACACCTGTGACCTTGAATGTCGAACAAGGACATTATAATATTAGGTTGAACAGAGTTTATAGTCTTCCAACCCAGCATGCTTCTGGAAAAATATCATTACCTTGGACCTTTTGGTTATACAGAACAAATCTTTTAAAGATTTAAACATATATTGACTGACCACTGTGACCTTGAATATGGGTGAAGGTCATTCACTTGGTAGTCCTTCATCCTGGCATGTTAATGGCCAACTATCATCACCCTAGGCCTCTTGGTTATTCAGAAGAAGTTGTTTAAATGTTTTTAAGAAATTTGACCCCTGTGACCTTGAATATAAGTCAAGGTTATTTATTTAAAAAAATCCTGGCAGCCCTTAATCCCAGCATGTTACTGGCCAAATATTATCACCCTAGGCCTCTTGGGTTTCATCAGAAGTTGTTTAAATGTTTTTAACATATTTGACCTCTGTGACCTTGGATATAAGTCAAGGTCATTTATTTGGACAAACTTGGTAGCCCTTCATCCCAGCATGTTATTGGCCAAATATCATCACCCTAGACCTTTCGGTTATTCGGAAGAAGTTGTTTAAAGATTTTAACATATTTGACCCCTGTGACCTTGAAAATTGATGAAGGTCATTTATTTGAACAAACTTGGTAGCCCTTCATCCCAGCATGCTTCTGGCCAAATATCATCACCCTAGGTCTTTTGGTTACTGAGAAGAAGTTGTTTCGGGCCAGGTGAGCATAAGAATGATTGACAATTGTTTTGCTTGTGTGTGGGTTCAGATACTATTATATAGCAATCAATTAAAATGGGCTACACCTGATTTTAAGAAACCAATTAATATTTTATGATCAATTTATATCAATAACAAGAGGCCCATGGGCCTTAACGGTCACCTGAGTCCTACAGTATTTATTTTTGTTGTTGAAATATGTACCAATTTGAGTAAAAAATAGTTAAGTATAATGTAAACTTAGCTTTGTCAGGACCATGAGCTGATCATTCCTAGACTGATTTTCAGTGGGATCGGCCTATTAGAACTTGTTTTTAAGTTTGAAATAGGTATTTACAAAATAGCGGCCATGGCAGCCAAATTGGATTTCTGATTGACCCGAAAAATAACAACACTTTGTCAGGACCATGATTCGATCATTCCTACAAAGTTTCAATTCAATCAGCCAAGTGGAACTTTACTTTAAGTTTGAAATAGTTTTTCAAAATGGCGGCCATGGTGGCCATATTGGATTTCTGATTGACCTGAAAAATAACAACACTTTGTCAGGACCATGAGGCGATCATTCCTACCAACTTTCAGTTCAATCGGCCCAGCAGAACTTGACTTTAAGTTTGAAATGTAAAATGTTAACGGACGACGGACGACGACGGACGAAAACGGATAGCAATAGGTCACTTGAGCTAAAGCTCAGGTGACCTAAAAACACTGAAACAATCTTTCATTGACAAAACTGTGAACAGTGTTTCCTAGCCAAGAAACATGAATTGTTTCCAGTAAAAATATTTAAAGTGCTTTCCAATCAATATTGAGCAAATTCAGTACATCTGAAGTACTGACCTCATTTCCAGCATTTTTAATGGCCTTTAGAAACTGTCTGAAGAGATTCCAGTACAGCATTACAATGCCTAGCAGCTTTCAAAAGGACCTTATGTACAGAATTAGTGCTTTGCACCAGTCTTCATTTGAACCCAGCATACAACAAGAGCTTAGCATCCTTGCCTTTAATTAATAGGATCAGCATACAGCTATAGGGCTTAGCACCTAAGCCTTGAACGGGATCCAGCATACAGCTATAGAGCTAAAAGCACCCCAGCCTTTAACGGGATCCAGCATACAGCAAGAGCTTAGCACCCCAGCCTTTAACAGGTTCCAGTATACAGCTATAGAGCTTAGCACCCCAGCCTTTAACTGGATCCAGCATACAGCAAGAGCTTAGCACCCCAGCTTTTAACAGGATCCAGCATAAAGCTATAAAGCTTAGCACACCAGCCTTTAACAGGATCTAGCATAAAGCAAGAGCTTAGCACCCCAGATTTTGACAGGATCCAGCATACAGCAAGAGCTCAGCACCTCAGCATTTAATGGGATCCAGTATACAAAAAGAGCTTATCACCCCAGCTTTTAAAGGGGCATCACGGTGAAGTAACTTTATTTTTTGTCTTTTTTTCAAATACTACATAAACATATCAAGTGAGACTCCTTATGGAAAATAACGATCGGATTTGGCTGAAATAGATTCATAAAAATGATTAAATCTAAGAATATCATCGGTATTTCTACCTGTCTGACCAACGTTTTGTTCAGGGATTTCCCTCTACTAGCGCATGCGCATAGCACACCATTTATTTGTAAACAAAATGACTGGCCGTGTGAAGTTAGCCGAAAGAAAAGTGTTGTACCGTGTCAGCTACGAAATGAAAAGTTGCCAAATGGTCAGAAGATAGTGCAAGGAGTACGTTACGGAATCATTATTGCAGGTGGGCAGTATTCAAAGGAGAAAATAACTGCCGTAGCAGTTAGTACGGTGCATGTATTCTTCCGGATAGCCGGTTAAGCTGAAATGGCATCGACAGAAATGCTAGCGCTGTTTATATTATGAATAAATATCTAAAACTATTAAGCTCGCTAGTATCTTTGTCTGAGTTTGAACACAGAT
>NW_018406955.1:701162-705043 GCF_002113885.1 Mizuhopecten yessoensis | reverse complement strand
ATGATGAATAATTACTGTTCAATAAGTTTGAATACGGACTTAGAAATCATATAACTTGGTTTCATAGTGCGGTAAGAAGTTGCAGTTGCCTGACGGCCCCTCTCTGGGGGCCCCTTTGGAAACCGTTTAATCTCGCTCGCACCACTTGTGTTTACTGCCTAGTCAGGTGACGTTATCGGCGCTATTTTTAGCAGGGCTTTCCCGAACAATTCAAATGGTCAAACTGGACATTTGGAACGGACGATGAATATGGGGATAGCGAGGTAACATAAGTGGAAGCGCATACAATACATACATTCATTAAAAAAAAAACGCCTTTTCACGTGATGTCCCTTTAACAATATCCAGCATACAGCAAGAGCTTAGCACCCCAGCTTTTAACAGGATCCAGCATACAGCTATAGAGCTTAGCATCCCAGCCTTTAACGGGATCCAGCATGAGCTCAGCACCTCAGCCTTTAAGGGGATCCAGCATACAGCAAGAGCTTAGCACCTCAGCCTTTAATGGGATCCAGCATACAAAAAGAGCTAATTAAGCACCATAGCCTTTAACGGGATCCAGCATACAACCAGAGCTTATCACCCTAGGTTTTATCAAGATCCAGCTTACAGCAAGAGCTTAGCACCCAAGCTTTAAACAGGATCCAGCATACAGCTATAAAGCTTAGCACCCCAGCCTTTAACAGGATCCAGCATACAGCAAGAGCTTAGCACCTCAGCCTTTAATGGGATCCAGCATACAAAAAGATCTAAGCACCCCAGCATTTAACGGGATCCAGCATACAGCCAGAGCTTATCACCCAAGCTTTTAACAGGATACAGCATACAGCTATAGAGCTTAGCACCATAGCCTTTAATGGGATCCAGCATACAAAAAGAGCTAAGCACCCCAGCCTATAAAGGGATCCAGCATACAGCCAGAGCTTATCACCCCAGCTTTTAACAGGATCCAGCATACAGCACGAGCTTAGCACCCCGGCTTTTAACAGGATACAGCATACAGCTATAGAGCTTAGCACCACAGCCTTTAAAGGGATCCAGCAAGAGTTTAACACCCCAGCCTTCAATGGGATCCAGCATACAGCTATAGAGCTTAGCACCCCAGCCTTTAATGGGATCCAGCATACAGCAAGAGCTAAGCACCCCAGCCTTTAACGGGATCCAGCATACAGCTATAGAGCTTAGCACCCCAGCCTTTAACGGGATTCAGCTTACAGCAAAAGCTTAGCACCCCAGCCTTTAACAGGATCCAGCATACAGCAAGAGCTTATCACCCCAGCTTTTAACAAGATCCAGCTTACAGCAAGAGCTTAGCACACCAGCCTTTCACAGGATTCAGCATACAGCTATAGAACTTAGCAACCCAGCTTTTAACAAAATCCAGCATACAGCAAGAGCTTAGCACTCCAGCCTTTAATGGGATCCAGTATACAGCTATAGAACATAGCACCCCAGCCTTTTATACAGACAAATCTAATCTGTTAAGTTTCATTTCAAATTCAATACAGAGATTAGCTATTTCTACAACTGAGGTGAAAAGCACCTTTTTTCTTTCAAATATTATAAACAACCATTATTAAAAGTTATTTTAAAACCCCCAGTAACAAATGTCTAACAGTTTCAGTATACAAATAAACAACTGTACACACATATATTTAAGTTGTCACATACAATAAGTGTTATATCTACTACTTGGTAGAAGAGAAAGACTTTAGAGCTGGACCAGCCTAGGATTAGGTCATAAAGATGTGTAAAGTTAAGTTATTAGGTCATCAGCAGGACCTGCACTCAGGTGACAGAAGTTTAAACACCATGGAAATATCAAAAGACCAGGAACTGATGTATCATACCTATGTAACATGCCCGTATATAGGCATGCACATTGTATGTTACGGATCATGCAGTAATGTACCATTGTCATCATGTATGTGTGTATACGTATGTCATATAGCCATATATATGTGAAATGGCTGACATTGCTGTCTGTCTCGAGGTCTTCTCTCTCAAAGCTGTGCTATTAATGTCAAGACTTAGTCAGGATTCTATGAGAAATGGATAAGACTGATTTGGTGACAACTTCAAATTTCTGCTCAACAAGAATGTGCTGTGGAAATCAATAGGACAACCCCTCAAGCCCCTTGCCATTAATTAATCTCAGTAACCAAGCCCGCTTGGGTGCTGTGCCCAAGCTGACCTGGCCAAGTGCAACCAGAAGAGGTTTAGGGCACAAAGACCCATGATAAATATCCCAGTGCTGTAATTTGGATGAGATTTACTACTTGTCGATCGTAGTAAATCTGTTGATCGTTCCATCAGACAGTGGACATGGTGGCAGTAAATGCAGGGTAGAGATGACCTATAACAAGCCCTGGAACACACAACTATACTTTTTGGCAGTTTATGGCTTCTCCTTATTCTCTAAATGTCATCAAAATATCAATGCCAATTAAATTATTTTCTATCTGATAATATCAATGCCAATTCAATAATTATCTATCTGATAATATCAGTGTCAATTCAATAATTTTCCATCTGATAATCTCAATGCCAATTTTAACTTTTCCACATGAACTGCATATCTTATAAGTTTTCTGCTTAGATTTTCATGAAACTCAGCATTTTGGTGTCTCTCTGGATCTCGTTCATGATGGTAAAGTTTTTTTCCAAGTTGTGATGGAGCAATGACCTTTTAGCCTAAACAGTAGCATTCTTAGAAAGGTTATTCAGCAGAGTAAACTGATCATGATAAAAGCTGATATTTCACTTTCTGTCACTTTCATTTCCAGAATATTACACCATGAGCCTACTGACTTTCAAATGTAGGCAGCTGTGCAATGTTTCTGACTGGATGTTAATGGCACTTTGACATTACACTTCTTACAAAATATCATCAAATAATTAAAGTGTACTTAAAAGTTGCACAGAATTCCTCCCTGGACCATTTGGCAGATAATGTATGACTCGTGTGAAAAATAAGATGCGACAGGCCCGGATATAAAGTAGAGGTACTTGTCAAAGCCTGCTTCATCATAACGCTATAGGTAGGCCAATGGAGACACACATGTTCTGTCTGAACTAGGTAATCTACATACTTTAAACAATACCGGTAAACTTTGTCAAGACTCACAAATCTAACATAGGCGGGGGACTACATTATAATGGGCCTATAAGCCTAGTCAAAACTCACACAACTCTAATGAAAGTTAACGCCTACTTTTCTATACATTTCATATGAGATTTTATGAAACGAGTCTTAGTTTTTAATTTTGTGAGCCTTGGCGAGCAAAAATTAAATCTTCGAGACGAGTTTCATAAAAGCTCATATGACATGAAAACATTTTTTTTTTTTCCACATAACTCAGAAAACTTAAATTTTGACAGGTTTTTAAGCCAAACTGTAGAGGGCTTAATCAAACTGAGACAGCCATTTTGTTACGCCATTCAGTTTATGATGTCATGTCATTGTCCATATTATGACGTCACAATCAATTTCTAACTGGCACAGCCAATGAAAAATGCTCCTGGGTATATTACACTAGCTAGTGACATATGTAAAAATATTACATGGACGAATTCACAGGATAACAGACTGATTATGTGATAATAAGGCATATTAACACAGGAAGTACAAGATTGAACAAGAGGCCCATGGGCCTTAACGGTCACCTGATGTATTTATACAGAGAGTTGATTTTGTTTTTAACACGAACAGAAATATTTTTCAGTGACAAAAAACATTAAAACCACCTTATTCAATATCTAGCATACAGATTTAAGACTAAAAAGTATTTGAAACTAGCACCTCTGATTCTAAACACGGAAAATGAAGAAATTTTAGCACACCGACTCCTTTGGGCCCCACCCTACAGCCCTTGGGGGTA
>NW_018406955.1:682350-699140 GCF_002113885.1 Mizuhopecten yessoensis | reverse complement strand
CTGCAAAATTTCATTGAAATTGGTTCAGGGGTTTTGGAGAAGAAGTCGAAAATGTAAATTGTTTACGGACGCACGACGGACGACGACGGACAAAAGGCGATCGCAATAGGTCACTTGAGACTTTGTCTCAGGTGACCTAATAAACTATAGTAAAGTTTACCTCCTCCCACGGGGGAAATGTGAGACCCCAGGGTCATAAAATTCACAATTTTGGTAGAGCACCTTAAGACCCTTACATCTATGAAGAGTGTTTGATTCTACCATATCTGGGTCTTGAGAAGAAGATTTTTGAAATTTCAGTCAATTCAACCCTTTTTGGCCCCACCCAATAGCCCCAGGGGGGGTTCAGTCAGGGCTCATATGTGCATACCATCAAACTGCTACCCAATACTGATAATGCTAACCCAAATTGAATTACTTCCAATGGAAATTAAACAAATGTTGGTCCAAAATGTGATTTCCCTATATAAACTATAGTAAAGTTTACCCCCTACCCAGGGGGAACCATGAGACCCCAGGGTCAAGAAATTCACATTTTTGGTAAAGCACCTTAAGACCCTTCCATCTATGAAGAGTATTTCATTCTACCATATCTTGGTCTTGAGAAGAAGATTTTTGAAATTTTAGTCAATTTGACCCTTTTTGGCCCAGCCCCTCAGGCCCCTGGGGACCGGGGACCAAACCGGCAACTATTTTCGTTGACCTTTGGCCATGAAAGTTTCTGCAAAATTTCATTGAAATTGGTTCAGGGGTTTTGGAGAAGAAGTCGAAAATGTAAATTGTTTACGGACGCACGACGGACGACAACGGACAAAAGGCGATCGCAATAGGTCACTTGAGACTTTGTCTCAGGTGACCTAAAAATTAATTGAATTTCTTTTTTAATATATTTTTTTTTATCTTTTACCTGACAACCTGTGGTTATTCTTTTCCTTTGAAACATCAATGATCACCTGATATAATTTGCACAAAGTAATAAGTGTAACATTGTAGCGTGATTGCAATATTAATTGTTCTGATTCTAGGATATCATGTTTTTTTGAGTGTCGGGCCTGGAGAGCTAATCATAAATTGTCCCACTGTTTCTGTAACAAAGCCCCTGAGAAATGGCAAGAATATAGACATGGTCCTAAACCCAACAAAGTGATTTTTTATAACTCGTCACAGCAACTGGTGTTAAACTGATCTAATGAAGTTGCTGGTCTGTAAAATTGAAACAGCTTGATAGCAGATCAATGCAGAAACATTATAACCTCTGAGAATCATTAAGTAGTTACTGCTAGGGGCTCCAGGTAATCAAACAAGTCTCTCAGGGTTCCTATCAGAATCAATGACATACCTGTGGCCAGGTAAAGGTAGGCTAGCACTAATTAACCTGCTGTCATTGGCTGCTGCCATAAGTGTTGACAAGCAGCAAGGTGTAGCAGTGTATTCTCGTTCACCTTTGTTATACATTAACTAAGAGACAACTTGAAACAAGAGGCCAAAAGGATCTGTATTGCTCACCTGTATATCTAAGCAATCATGGCAAAATATTCTCCAAATGAGATCCAAGGGAATATGCCAGACCCCAAGGCCAATCCTTGTAGCATATCTGTATTAGATTTTTCACGCCCAGCAATTTTATGTATGGTTATGGGGTTTATGCGGTTTTTAAGCTGTGACTCAGAAACTAGGTCCCTAGGGTTGTGGCCAAACCCCAGGATCAATTATAATATCATGACTGCATTCGTCTCTTCATGCCCAACAATTGTAAATATAGTTTTGGGGTGGGGATCTTAACCGTTTCAAAGTTATGACCCAGGGGTTAAGTGTCCAAATGTGAGGCAGTCCCCAAGGCCATCCTGGAAGCATTATGTGCATTCATCTCTTTAAACTCAGCAATTGCATATATGGTTATAGGGTGGGGATCTCAACTGTTTCCAAGCTGTGACTAAGAAAAAGGGTCCCTAAGGGTTTGGTCAGACCCCAGGGTCTATTCTAATATCATGACTGCATTCGTCTCTCTATGCCCAGCATTTGTATATATATAGCTTTGAGGTGGGGATCTCAACCGTTTTAAAGTTATGGCCCAGGGACTATGTCTAGGGTGGGGCCAGACCCTAGGGCCATCCTGGAAGCAAATGTGCATTCTTCTCTTTATACTCAGCAATGTATATATGGTTATATGGTGGGGATCTCAACCATTTCCAAGTAATAACATGTTTTTGGCCCCATCACTTAGCCCGGGGGTCAGCCCCACCATTTGTACAATTTTGAATCCCTGCCTCACATGAATGCTTCCGACCGAATGATCGATATCCATGGCATAGTTCTAGAGAAGAAATTGTTTATAGCAAAATAGCCAAATTGCCCCCTTTTGGCCCGGCCCTCAGCCCCCTGGGAGGTCAACCCCACAATTTGTACAATTTTGAATCCTCAGCACCTAAGGATGCTTTCAGTCAAATTTGGTTGATATCCATCCGTTAGTTCCAGAGAAGAAGTCGCTTAAAGCAATATAGCCAAATAACCCTTTTTGGAACTGCCACTCAGCCCCCTGGGGGGTCAGCAATACCATTTGTACAATTTTGAATCCCTGCCTCACATGAATGCTTTTGATTAAATATGATTGATATCCAGTGCATAGCTATACAGAAGAAGTGGCTTAAAGCAATATAGCCAAATTGCCCCCTTTTTGCCCTGCCCCTCAGCCCCCTGGGGGGTCAGCAATTCCATTTGTACAATTTTGAATCCTCACCACCTAGGGATGCTTCCAGTCAAATTAAGTTAAATTCCAATCAGTGGTTAAGAAGAAGAAGTCGTTTCAAGAAATTGTTGACGGACGGACGACCGATGCCACAGTATGGCATAAGCTCACCTGGGTCCTTAGGACACGGCGAGCTAAAAATTCAGGTTTAGCAAATTTGAAAATATGTGATAGAGTTCAATTCTAGATTTGATGATCATATTTTGTTTAAAGAGGAAAAGAAATGAGGAATGTAAAAGATAGGGATCGGGTAACAGACAGACTGGAAGATGATATGAAATTTAAAAGAAGGGTTAACAAATAGAGGAGAAAAATGAGAAAAGATGGGACATTGTAATCTTTTAAGGATTAATGCAAAGACAAGTGGGAGGAAAGTATGGGAAAGGATTAGAAGGTTAGGAAGACAGACACATAGAATAGTTATGAAGTAAATAAGACATTGAAGAAGAAGCAGGATGGATTGAAAGTATGGGAAAGAATGTTAGGAAGAGAGACGTAAGGAATAGCTATGAAGTAAATAGGACATTGAAGTAGCAGGATGGAGACAATCTGTGTTACTGGTGTTTTAGGTACAAACCTTGTTAGGGTCTACAGGATTGTCACTCAAGTGTACCACTGTGCCAGGGTGAGTCTTCCTTGACCTGAAAGTATAGAACAATTATGTCAATGCCAACTTGGACTATTAAGCCTAATATACAAACATCTATATACCAGATGTGTCTATGACACATGGATGTCCACGTCTACTCCATCATTAGTAATGTAACTAGATTTAGTTTCTATCTATAATATCTGTGTCATGAAAAGTAGATTCTGTTTTTTGTTAATTAACTGATGAACATGGTGAATGCAGATCTTATCAAACTATTTTGGGACAGATTTCTATGCACACTGCAACATTCAAACGCATCACTGAAATGAAATGGTAAAAACATAATGCCCTCGGCATTTCATGCAGGGGGCAATAAAATAGGGAAATATGGAATAGACAAATAAAGTTCTCTGTTTAGCACAGAAACTCTTTTCCAGATTGATGGGAGCTGTGTGAAGTAACCAGACAAACTAATGTCTTAATAATGTGCCTGGTTATTGTGTAATTACAGCACGTAGTTGATGATGACACCGAGGGAAGGTTTATGTGATGGGATGGCTCCATCAACCCTCCAATAATAGCATTCTAGTACTGTTTTGCATGACAGTTTGACTTCCCTTGTTACTGGTGATTGGTCATAAGCAAAATGTACTTTTAATGCTAGACCACAAAATAGGGAAGAAAGGATGGTGTCCTGTATGTCCTTTAACACAGTATATAGGGGAGATTGATATCCTGTGTATCCCCTAACACATTACATAGGAGGGGAGGATGGTGCCCTGTGTACCCTCTAAAACAGTACATAGGAGGGGAGGACTGTGCTCTGTGTATCCCCTAACACATTACATAGGAGGGGAGGATGGTACCCCGCGTATCCCCTAACACAGTATATAGGAGGGGAGGACTGTGCTCTGTGTATCCCCTAACACAGTATATATGAGGAGAGGACTGTGCTCTGTGTATCCCCTAACACAGTACATAGAAGGGGGGAATGGTGCTCTGTGTATCTCCTAGCACAGTACATATGAGGGGAGGATATGGTACCCCGTGTATCCCCTAACACAGTATATAGGAGGGGAGGACTGTGCACTGTGTATCCCCTAACACAGTACATAGAAGGGGGGAATGGTGCTCTGTGTATCGCCTAACACAGTACATATGAGGGGAGGATATGGTACCCTGTGTATCCCCTAACACAGTATATAGGAGGGGAAGACTGTGATCTGTGTATCCCCTAACACAGTATATAAAAGGGGAGGACTGTGCTATGTGTATCCCCTAACACAGTACATATGTTGGGATGATATGGTACCCCGTGTATCCCCTAACACAGTATATAGGAGGGAAGAACTGTGCTCTGTGTATCCCCTTACACAGTATATAGGAGGGGAGGACTGTGCTCTGTGTATCCCCTAACACAGTATATAGGAGGGGAAGACTGTGCTCTGTGTATCCCCTAACACAGTACATAGAAGGGGGGAATGGTGCTCTGTGTATTGCCTAACACAGTACATATGAGGGGAGGATATGGTACCCTATGTATCCTCTAACACAGTACATAGGAGGGGAGGATGGTACCCTGTGTATCCTCTAAAACAGTACATATGAGGGGAGGACTGTGCACTGTGTATCCTCTAAAACAGTATATAGGAGTGGAGGACTGTGCTCTGTGTATCCCCTAACACAGTATAGGGGATGGGAAAGGACTGTTTGTTAACCATTTATATATGGTTATCAAAGGATATAGGATATCAACTGATATGTTCAGCAACAAGTCACTGCCAGGATTATATTATATTGAAGGTGTATAGATAATGGTTATGAAATTTTTGATTTTGAAACCAAAACTGACTTTAACTAGCAATAATTTGATTCCGATACATATATCCCCAGTCTCTGCCTTCATCTGAACATAATCTGAGACTTAACTCTGACAGGGATGCTACATTTATTATGTAACATTGGTAGGATCCCCTGATGGTAGCCAGACACACTAGAGTGTTATTCCTCATTGACAATGCCCTGCCATGAATAAGTCCTAATTAAGGCAGGACTTGTAACCAAACCAGCCACGAGAACTCTTCATAAAACAATAATGTAAAAAGCTCCCACCAACAACAAGCAAAGGCAACAGTTTCAATCTAACATAACTTTCAAAAGGGATAGATATGTTTTTGTATCTTATGGTCGTTGGTTTGCATGTTTATAGTATTTTCTTGTTAATGGTAGCATGTCTTGTCACTTAATCCATGTTCTGTGTCATACATCACATTGCGTGTTGGCAGAATGGAGCAAGGCAATGTTAAGGTGTGCCCCATCATGTCAAGCAAGTAGGCATTAAGGTATCTCTGGCCATCTCACCACTCCAAACCCTCAACCAAACACAGCTCCTCAGAAAATCACAATTTCAAACCTACAACTAGACATGGCTCCCCCTAGACTCAAACCACTAGATGTCCTGAACCACCAAGGCTCTTCCTACACTCACGCCCCAAATACTTGTCGACCAAACACGCCTCACAACCGAATATAGCTCCTACGCTCAAACTCCGAATACTTGTCGACCAAATACGCCTCACAACCGAATATAGCTCCTACGCTCAAACCCCGAATACATGTCGACAAAACACGCCTCACAACCTAATATAGCTCCTACGCTCAAACCCCAAATACTTGTCGACCAAACACGCCTCACAACCGAATATAGCTCCTACGCTCAAACCCCGAATACATGTCGACCAAACACGCCTCACAACCTAATATAGCTCCTACGCTCAAACCCCGAATACTTGTCGACCAAACACGCCTCACAACCGAATATAGCTCCTACGCTCAAACTCCGAATACTTGTCGACCAAATACGCCTCACAACCGAATATAGCTCCTACGCTCAAACCCCGAATACTTGTCAACCAAACACGCCTCACAACCGAATATAGCTCCTACACTCACATCCCAAATCCCACTACTTAACCCTTAGGCTGCTACGCACGACAATAGTCGTTTTTAAAAGTCGGGCTGTCAGTGCTTCGCTCGGCCTGTAGGTTTTGATCGGTAGCCAGGAAGTGTGAAGTCGGGTTGTTGCTATACCAAACCCGAACGCGTATAGTAGAAGGGTTCTGATTGGTTGTTTTGTCATTACTTTTGATATTCACGGTAGTGTACCCTAGTAATAACCAAAGGTGTGCGAGAGAATTTCAAATCGAAAAAAAAGTCATAAAAATGGCGGACGTGTAGATTGAAGCGATGCATATGATGGTAAACATTTACTTTCCATCCGAGGACCGAGGCGCACATGTCGTCTGCAGGTGAAGCCGAATTGAACATTGACACGTTTTGAGCCGATTTATTTCTTCAAACTTTTTATCGGTGACTTAATCATAAACTAGACCGTAGCTAAGATATATCTATATGCCGACTGTGACAGTAAATTTATTTAATGGCGACCTGAAACCTGTAGCAAATCACATGTAATTCTTGACGAAATACCTGACCTTTTTACCTGAGAATCTCCGTGTAAATATACAGCGTCTTATGTCAAAAATGAAATTTATAATCTCTGTTATCATTTGCCAATCACATTTACGGACGAAAATAATTTTAAAATGATCTTCCTCTTGCTTAAATCCGATTAATTAAAAGTTTCACATTTTCTTACCTTTATTACCACCTGTACAGGTAAATACTGAAGCAACTTTAGAATTGAAAACGTTAATATAAACTAGAGACAACAACGAACAATTTTCATATAACTTTTTTTCACATATAACAAATATTTTCCAAGTTATGCACATTTGAAAAATCAAGTAAATTAATTTAAATTTCAATAATTAATTCAGCAGTGGTGTCCGTTTACATAGAAATCAATATAGCAGCCTAAGGGTTAANCAAATATGCATAAACTGACATTTACAAAACTTTATCTTTTCATTATCTTTTCTTATTTCTCGTATGGCCGTAAAGAGTAATGTAGTCCTTTTGGTACCAACAAACAGCAAATGCCAGAAGGCAATAATCTGAAGCTTCACAGAGGTGAGTCAGAAATTGGAATTATTTTTGTCACATCAGAAGACTTCATTTGCTATATTGTAGGGTACTTAGTTCTGCTGTGTACAGAAGGTTGTAGTGTTGCTGGTATTAAACTCTGTGGTGAAAAGATACTCTTCCAGGTAATACAATATTGGAATCTGTTTTGGATTTTTTTGAAATTTCAAAAATAGTGGTTTTCAATAGAAAACTTATCTTTCACCAATATGGGAAGAGAATGTCACTGTATATATCTCTGCTGGATTTTTAACCAATATTGAATGAGTTATCATTGGTGTTAAGTTTTAGGTTTTTGGTCTTTAAATAAGAAATAGTTGATTTATAAGATTTCGTAATTCAACACTATATATACCAATGAATTAGCAGTTATCTGATAATGTAAACAACTAAGTGAAGTAAATAAATAAAACATCTTTTTTTGAAGCGGTGTGTTAACAAAAATGTTATAAACCATTTTGTTGCAGACAATTGATCAATATACCTATAACAGTGTATTGTTTTGAGCGATATTGTGGAGCAGGTGTTTGTCTTCCTTATAGCTTTGTAATAGGGCTCTACCACTGAGAGCAGCTGGAAATCTCCTGTAGCAGCCACAGTCACCCATTTCTGTATGTTTTAAACAGGAGAACAAATTAGCTAATTACCTCTGTATTTACAACACAGGCAGAGTAGCAGGTGCTCATGGCACAGGTAAAGCTGGAACATGTTCATCAATACAGCCATGCAATTACCTTACCTGCAAGAATGTCACGCACACCTCTTACACAAATATGTGCTCCCATATCATAGAAACTATTATTTCATACACTTTTTATGAACTATGATATCCTCACGATTGTTAAAACACACAAGGGGAACTCCATTTCTGATGACTTCTTTTTCTATTCATTCTATGGGCTCTTTTTTACAAGTGTATGTCGTTCTATGGGCTCCTATACACTATCACACTCTGTGAGTTCCCATTTTTTCAAGTAGAACTTATAAGCAGTATGTCCCATATGAAGCATTCATGCAAGTATCACATCCTATGGGCTCTTTTAAACAGTCCAAGGATCAAATGTTGTTATACGGAAAAAATCTTTCTATTCAATTAATTTTCAATACTAGAAACATTTCATTGCTATTCATCTTCAATTTCCATAGATCTTTTATTACTAAAGATCTTTCTTTACCTTTGACCTTTCAATATTATTTTTCTTATATGCACATTTCAATCTCCTTGCCTAAACAAGACTCAGGAAATGTTTCCATACCATTAGCTTTCTAATATTAGACATTTTTCTGTGACATTGGCCTTCTAATAATCAATTCAATGCAAGAGCTTGGCATTACACTGGTGGCCATGGCTTTTGATGGCTTGGCATTACGCTGGTGGCCATGGCTTTTGATGGCTTGGCACTACGCTGGTGGCCATGGCTTTTGATGGCTTGGCATTACACTGGGGGCCATGGCTTTTGATGGCTTGGCATTACACTGGTGACCATGGCTTTTGATGGCTTGGTATTACACTGGTGGCCATGACTTTTGATGGCTTGGCATTACACTGGGGGCCATGGCTTTTGATGGCTTGGCATTACACTGGTTGCCATGGCTTTTGATGGCTTGGCATTACACTGGGGGCCATGGCTTTTGATGGCTTGGCATTACGCTGGTGACCATGGCTTTTGATGGCTTGGCATTACGCTGGTGCCCATGGCTTTTGATGGCTTGGCATTACGCTGGTGCCCATGGCTTTTGATGGCTTGGCATTACGCTGGTGGCCATGGCTTTTGATGGCTTGGCATTACGCTGGGGACCATGGCTTTTGATGGCTTGGCATTACGCTGGTGGCCATGGCTTTTGATGGCTTGGCAATACGCTGGTGGCCATGGCTTTTGATGGCTTGGCACTACGCTGGTGGCCATGGCTTTTGATGGCTTGGCAATACGCTGGTGGCCATGGCTTTTGATGGCTTGGCACTACGCTGGTGGCCATGGCTTTTGATGGCTTGGCAATACGCTGGTGGCCATGGCTTTTGATGGCTTGGCAATACGCTGGTGGCCATGGCTTTTGATGGCTTGGCATTACGCTGGGGACCATGGCTTTTGATGGCTTGGCATTACGCTGGTGCCCATGGCTTTTGATGGCTTGGCATTACACTGGTGTCCATGGCTTTTGATGGCTTGGCATTACACTGGTTGCCATGGCTTTTGATGGCTTGGCATTACACTGGTGTCCATGGCTTTTGATGGCTTGGCATTACGCTGGTGCCCATGGCTTTTGATGGCTTGGCATTACACTGGTTGCCATGGCTTTTGATGGCTTGGCATTACACTGGGGGCCATGGCTTTTGATGGCTTGGCATTACACTGGGGGCCATGGCTTTTGATGGCTTGGCATTACACTGGTTGCCATGGCTTTTGATGGCTTGGCATTACACTGGTGACCATGGCTTTTGATGACTTGGCATTACACTGGTGACCATGGCTTTTGATGGTTTGGCATTACACTGGTGGCCATGGCTTTTGATGGCTTTGCCTTACGCTGGTGACCATGGCTTTTGATGGCTTGGGATTACACTGGTGGCCATGGCTTTTGATGGCTTGGTATTACACTGGTGGCCATGGCTTTTGATGACTTGGCATTACACTGGTGACCATGGCTTTTGATGGTTTGGCATTACACTGGTGGCCATGGCTTTTGATGACTGGCATTACACTGGTGGCCATGGCTTTTGATGGCTGGGATTACACTGGTGGCCATGGCTTTTGATGGCTTTGCCTTACGCTGGTGACCATGGCTTTTGATGGCTTGGCATTACACTGGTGGCAATGGCTTTTGATGACTGGCATTACACTGGTGACCATGGCTTTTGATGGCTTGGTATTACACTGGTGGCCATGGCTTTTGATGACTTGGCATTACACTGGTGACCATGGCTTTTGATGACTTGGCATTACACTGGTGACCATGGCTTTTGATGGTTTGGCATTACACTGGTGGCCATGGCTTTTGATGGCTTGGCATTACGCTGGTGCCCATGGCTTTTGATGGCTTGGCATTACGCTGGTGCCCATGGCTTTTGATGGCTTGGCATTACGCTGGTGACCATGGCTTTTGATGGCTTGGGATTACACTGGTGGCCATGGCTTTTGATGGCTTTGCCTTACGCTGGTGACCATGGCTTTTGATGGCTTGGCATTACACTGGGGGCCATGGCTTTTGATGGCTTGGCATTACACTGGTTGCCATGGCTTTTGATGGCTTGGCATTACACTGGTTGCCATGGCTTTTGATGGCTTGGCATTACACTGGGGGCCATGGCTTTTGATGGCTTGGCATTACACTGGTGGCCATGGCTTTTGATGACTGGCATTACACTGGTGACCATGGCTTTTGATGGCTTGGCATTACACTGGTGGCCATGGCTTTTGATGGCTTGGCATTACACTGGTGACCATGGCTTTTGATGGCTTGGCATTACACTGGTGGCCATGGCTTGTGATGGCTTGGCATTACACTTGTGACCATGGCTTTTGATGGCTTGGCTAAGAGAGCAGACATGCAATCCTATCTGATAAGTTGTCATCTTGTTTCAGACACTAGATTCATACAATCTTTATCCACAACAAATTTACCTTTATTTCTCTACTCCTTTGAAAACCTATTTTGATAACATTTTTATACCAATACCATGATCAGAAGATAAATATTGGTAATATAATATATAAAATATACCAACAACAGAATTTAACAAAGTGTATACATGTACAAGTTTTCTCTGTTTCTTTTCTCCAAAAAAATCTTCTTGTAATATCTGCCTTGATTGCAAGTTCCCGTATTCTTCAATTACATTGCTTTTCGTACTCTGTAACCTCAGAGTTTCCCCCCTGGATACTAAATTTAGTAACAGCATATGTAACACAATACAAGAGGGTCATAAATGATATCATCGCACAGGTAAAATCAATAGTACTTGTTTTTATTTACAGTGTGTCTGGACAAAGCCTGCATAATATATTTGCTGAAGTTCAATGAATTATTGAAAGCCTTGTATTCGATTACCTTCATATTTGTAGAGCGAGAGTTTTTGGTTAAGTTAATGTCACAAATAACCATTGGGGTATTGTCCTGGAGACGGAAGTTTGAATCCTCGCTTGGACATAACATTCTATCGAAGGAGTCCTAGCATTTGTCTTATAAATGATCTGATTCAAGTCACATGACACCCAACACAGAGTGCAAGTGCCTGTGACTCTAACCAGAGTTACCTGTATAGTAGGACCTGGTCACCTATTGTTAGAGGTAGACACAGTCAAGTTAACCTGGTCACTCAATAAGTGTTCATAGGTGACCAATATACATGTATATCCGGACTGAACCGTATTAATCAGCCCTAAGGATGGACACAGTGGAACTAACCAGGGTCACTTGGTATTTAGGGTGGTCACTTGGACAGACCTGAGCTTTCCATATTTTTGTGTGGATAATTTACTCCAACACTAAGGAATGGTACTGGACTGTCACAGCCCAGACGGTCCTTTACAAGTGATGCTGGACCGTCACAGTCCAGACTGTCCTTTACAAGTGATGCTGGACAGTCACAGCCCAGACTGTCCTTTACAAGTGATGCTGGACTGTCACAGCCCAGACTGTCCTTTACAAATGATGCTGGACAGTCACAGCCCAGACTGTTCTTTACAAATGATGCTGGACCATCACAGCCTAGAGACAGTCCTTTACAAGTGATGCTGGACCGTCAGAGCCCAGACTGTCCTTTACAAGTGCTGCTGGACAGTCCGAGCCCAGACTGTCCTTTACAAGTGATGCTGAACTGTCACAGCCCAGACTGTCCTTTACAAATGATGATGGACCGTCACAGCCCAGACTGTCCTTTACAAGTGATGCTGGACTGTTACAGCCCAGACTGTCCTTTACAAATGATGATGGACCGTCACAGCCCAGACTGTCCTTTACAAGTGAGGCTGGACTGTCACAGCCCAGACTGTCCTTTACAAGTGGTGCTGAACTGTCAGAGCCCAGACTGTCCTTTACAAGTGCTGCTGGACAGTCCGAGCCCAGACTGTCCTTTACAAGTGCTGCTGGACAGTCCGAGCCCAGACTGTCCTTTACAAGTGATGCTGAACTGTCACAGCCCAGACTGTCCTTTACAAGTGGTGCTGGACTGTGACAGCCCAGACTGTCCTTTACAAGTGATGCGGGACTGGCACAGCCCAGACTGTCCTTTACAAGTGATGCTGGACTGACGGAGCCCAGACTGTCCTTTACAAATGATGCTGGACAGTCACAGCCCAGACTGTCCTTTACAAGTGATGCTGGACTGTCACAGACCAGACGGTCCTTTACAAGCATAAAGCTTGAGTATCTCAACTGTGCTACAATGTTTTAAAGAACACTCACATGAATAGAGCTCACCTTCTTAAAACTAAAGGTCACATCATCGCCAAATTATCTTTGGCAATCACATTTACAGCATCTAGTTGAAGCAAGAATTAAATACATTTCTTTAACTACCATTAATGTGGGAAGACAACTCAGCCATCAAATTATCGATGATTAATTCCAAGAAGAGTGCAGGAGTGAGCACACTAAGAACTTGAACCAATAGCTATATCGCGGGCCAATCTGTTGGGTTCCTGCCCCTAATAGGCTAAACTATATATAAAGTACTGAGGTGAAGGCACAGACGTTATCTGATTGGCCGCACCAATTTAATCCATCAAGTTGTTAGTATGACCATGTCATCATTAATTACCTGCTAATGACGTGCTAACCGAATAAGGTAACAGAAATAACATTTACACTATCCGCCTGACCTTTGTACGATTTACTCTGGTGAATAAGCCGCATGTCAAGAGAGTCTGGTCATCAGGTTCCTGACAAGAGGTTTATATCAAGAGGCATTTTTCTGTCTTGTTTTTTTCATAAACCAAGACACTATTTTTTTAGACCTTAAACAAAGATACAAATTACACACCGACAAAAAAGTGTATTGTTTAGATGTAAACAATCATTATTAATTAAACCTTACCATTCCTGTGATTCACCACAGACAGCAGGTCTGGGAGATCTTGGTCAAAATCTGACCATTACAATTACCTTGGGTGGCTTCCATGTCTGACCTTTGTACTGTCAGATGTATTGCCAATGACTCAGCATGGTAGTCACAAATGTCTGGCCTCCATGACCCCTGACCTTGTTATGTCTGTTCCTAGTGACCCCCTGACCTTGTTGATATAGCATAACCTTGTTATGTCCAATCATTGTGACTATGTGAACTTTAGTAAAAGCTTCTTTTTCACCTTGATACTACTTGCAAGTGCAAAACTAGGTATTAGTCAGTTCTGTACATTAATCGTTTTCACATCTAAAAATAAACTTTATTGAATTTGAAGTAAAACATGTATGTAATATTCCCTATTGTCTAAAATAAGTGAATTGAATCAGGTAGCTTTTACAGGTACAAGTCTTCTGAATATCAACTTGCAATATCATATGAAAATTTGGGACAAACTTTTATATTACAACAATTTCCTATTTCAGAAAATTTACCCAAATATGTAATGCATAAAAAGGAGGCAATAAAGGAGGAATGATCAACTATCAAAATCAAGAGCCTTTAATGGATACAGAAGCAATCATACTACAAGACGATGTTGTCTTGTTTGATATGAAATGTGTCCAATACACAAGATATTAGAAAACCCTTCAGCATCTTCCGATGAAAATTGACAACAAATCACACACACCATTGACCAAAGGTTATTATCATAAAATTATTGAGCCAATATTTGTTGACCCTTTCGAAAATCTGACTGTCTAGATGAAGATGGCTTGAGTTGAGTTGTGTATGGGGAGGAGTGTACAGGCCTGACAATGATTGCTCTGTCAAGTCCATGTGATGTAGGCCAGGAGGAGATAATGATGTTTGTGTTACAGACCTCTCACACACTGTCCATACATCACAACACACCAGTAGCCAATAGTACAAGCTATGCATAAGCTGAGTTGTTGGACTCGGAGATGAGGACCCAGCATCCTAGGACAGAGTCCATATAGGCGAACCAGACCATTCAAGTGTTGGCAATAACCTCTTATTTTTCAGTCTGTACTGTAGTTTTACTCTGAAATCAAATATGGTGCCCAGCACTCCACTCCTAGAAACTCACTGTATAACCAAAACAAATGATAGTCTAATCTTTCAGTATTGCTCATTTTCCTGGACAGAAAATACATATAGCCCATCAAAGTCACCTTCCAATACCCCTTCTGAACTTCCACTTGTGAATGATGAGCTTTGTCCCTAACAAGATAAACAAATGCAAAAGCTCCTCAACTCAAATGTTCCTAAGCACTGTAGTAAGGATGGGGGATAGGGAAGAAACATGGGGATTTTTGATTCATGACATGCTGATTCACTAGATGATGAACAAGCATTGATTTATACGAGTGTCCCTATAACTGTCTATATACAGCTAGCCAGTACAATTAAGATATCAACAATATTTACAGACAAGTTGACAGGTCAGAATGAAGGCAGGATTATTAGGAGGTTGGTCTAATGAAATGTGTTAATCAAGAAAAGTTAGGCAGACAGCAGAACCCCACTACATCAAATGTACCCGACAGAAAAGCCTCGTAAATTACACTTATAACACACAAAACCCTGCTAGATTATACTTCAACAACACACAAAACCCTGCTAGATTACACTTACACTCACAAAATCTTGCTAGATTACACTACAACACGCAAAACCCTGCTAGATTATACAACAACACGCAAAACCCTGCTATATTACACAACAACACACAAAACCCTACTAGAATACACTTATANGCAAAACCCTGCTAGATTATACAACAACACGCAAAACCCTACTATATTACACAACAACACACAAAACCCTACTAGAATACACTTATAACACACAAAACCCTGCTAGATTATACTTACAACACACAAAATCTTGCTAGATTACCCTACAACACGCAAAACCCTGCTAGATTATACAACAACACGCAAACCCCTGCTATATTACACAACAACACACAGAACCCTACTAGAATACACTTATAACACACAAAACCCTGCTAGATTATACTTACAACACACAAAATCTTGCTAGATTACCCTACAACACGCAAAACCCTGCTAGATTATACAACAACACGCAAAACCCTGCTATATTACACAACAACACACAGAACCCTACTAGAATACACTTATAACACACAAAACCCTGCTCGACTATACTTCAACAACACACAAAACCCTGCTAGATTACACGACAACACACAAAACCCTGCTAGATTACACGACAACACACAAAACCCTGCTAGATTACACTTACACTCACAAAATCTTGCTAGATTACACTACAAAACGCAAAACCCTGCTAGATTATACAACAACACGCAAAACCCTGCTAGATTACACAACAACACACAAAACCCTGCTAGATTATACTTCAACAACACACAAAACCCTGCTAGATTACACTTACAACACACAGAATCTTGCTAGATTACACTACAACACACAAAACCCTACTAGATTACACTACAACACACAAAACCCTGCTAGATTACACTACAACACACAAAACCCTGATAGATTATATAATTACACGACAACACACAAAACCCTGCTAGAGTACACTACAACATACAAAATCTTGCTAGATTACACTTTTAACTGACAAAACACAATAAATCACACTACAACACACAGAAGCCTGGTAAAATCACAGGTATTGGGTAAAAAAGCATATATCATATACTAGAACAGCAAGGTACCTAGATAAAGATACATGGATGTTTCTGTGCTTACATAATCGTTTCTCGTTCAATAAAAATTGACAGCTGTTCACCTATGTTTCTGGGTAATATGTCACCGAGAAACAAATCGCTCTTCCTCTCTGTCATAGCCAATCAAGGATCATATAGCATGAGGCAAAGCAAATGTCTAGAACTCTGACGTCCATTCACCAATATCCATACTAGCTCACCATTTAATCAATCAAAATTCTGACAAATAATGGATAGGAATCATCTTAATATTGAACCAACATTTACATTCAAATCCCTAGAAATATATTACCAAACTTCATCTGGCTAAATTTTAATGTAAGAAAACACCAAGGTCAAGTCAATGTAAGGTAAAATGATGAATCGTTATCTCAATACTGTGCCCACCATTGACTCTACTAGACAGATCCCTCACCATCTACTACACAGATCCCTCACCAACATTTCCACCAGTGACTCTACTAGACAGATCCATCACCAACATTTCCACCAGTGACTCTACTAGACAGATCCATCACGAACATTTCCACCAGTGACTCTACTAGACAGATCCCTCACCATCTACTAGACAGATCTCTCACCAACATTTCCACCA